>NC_137675.1:41566075-41576075 GCF_963989245.1 Nansenia antarctica | reverse complement strand
TTTAGTTATGAAGCCCTGTGTCTTTAGTTATTAAGCCCTGTGTCTTTAGTTATTAAGCCCTGTGTCTTTAGTTATTAAGCCCTGTGTCTTTAGTTATTAAGCCCTGTGTCTTTAGTTATGAAGCCCTGTGTCTTTAGTTATGAAGCCCTGTGTCTTTAGTTATTAAGCCCTGTGTCTTTAGTTATGAAGCCCTGTGTCTTTAGTTATTAAGCCCTGTGTCTTTAGTTATGAAGCCCTGTGTCTTTAGTTATGAAGCCCTGTGTCTTTAGTTATTAAGCCCTGTGTCTTTAGTTATGAAGCCCTGTGTCTTTAGTTATTAAGCCCTGTGTCTTTAGTTATTAAGCCCTGTGTCTTTAGTTATTAAGCCCTGTGTCTTTAGTTATGAAGCCCTGTGTCTTTAGTTATTAAGCCCTGTGTCTTTAGTTATTAAACCCTGTGTCTTTAGTTATTAAACCCTGTGTCTTTAGTTATTAAGCCCTGTCTGTGTCTTTAGTTATTAAGCCCTGTGTCTTTAGTTATTAAGCCCTGTCTGTGTCTTGTGCTGCAATGCAACACATCAGGATCCCCAGCCTAAGACTTTTACTCTGTTACACTTGTGTAATGTGCCGTAACAAATAAACTTGAAATGTGAAACTTGAACCACACACACACACACTCATACACACACACACACACACACACACACACACACACACACACACTCCTAACACAATTTGCTGCTGTATTTTTCTCATCTATGTTTATTTAATCATGACCCCCCCCACTCTAACCCCTTCTTCTTTCTATTTCTCCCTCCCCTTTTCTCTTTTTCTCTCTCCCCCCTTTCCTCCCCCCCCTCCCTCCCTCTAGGAGGTGAAGGACAGCGTGTGTCTGCGGGCCATAGAGAAGATGATTGGTCAGCTGCAGGACTTCAAGACCGACCTCAGCGCCACCGCGCTACAGGCTCTGGACATCAACGCTGACGGTACGCACACACACACACACACACACACACACACACATTTAATATCTTTATTTGCGTTCACATTTTACAATAAAATTCTTGAACACAAACAGTATTAGTTGCACCAGCATAGGACACTCGATAATTCAAGCTTTACAATCTGTCTATGGGTACAGGTAGCAGCGTCTCCTCCATATGTGCCGGCTGCCAATTATTGCAGATATTGAGCAGAATTTTGCCACTGCCTTTGCTTTAGGCTTGGGAATTCCTGCCATCTGCAAACCCCTGACGACTAGTCTGTGGACATTACCAAGGCTTCCAAATATAAACACTAATAATTTACATTTGTACCCAAGCTGTACAATGGCATCTTTGAGTGGATGGTACTTCACAACTTTGGTAAGAAAGGCCTCTTCTAGGCTGTAGTCAAACGCGCAACCCACTTCCAAAATGATGACCTCTCTACTGTCCTCATCGACAACAACAACATCTGGTGTATTGGCTGCAACATCTGAAAAATAGTCATATTCATTATTGCACAGGTTGAACATGGTAGTTGAGACACATGTGTGTTTATAGGTTTTAACAGAGGGTGTAACATATGAGAGCATGTCCTTAACTAGCAAGTCAACAATTCTATCATGCCTAGCGATGTACATGCCTTTATATACAAAGCAGCCATTCAGAATATGTGGCAGGGATTCAGTGATTGAATTCTGATCATGGTGCAGACAGTGGGGAGAGAATGTGTTAGGGTACCACAGAGAGAGATTGAGTCTAGTTGGGAGGACCTGTAATCTAGCTTTAACTGTAAAAGTGACTACATCCTCATCTACTGCATGGTTCTTAAATATTGAGTGAGAAACAGAATGATCAGTAGTAGGGAGGCAAGCTAGCTTTCCCTGTAGCTTTAAACCAGTCTAGTGTTGTTGCTGTCTTTGGTGCTGTAACCTAACAAGGTACCTCCGTGCATGGTCTGGTGACAAATGATGTTCTGTGTCAATAACAGTAGCCCTTACTGAGGTTGAACAGTCAGTTATAACATTCTCAGACACTGTTACAGGGAAACTCCAGTCCTCGCACAGAGGTCATTGAGGTCAGGCCAATCTGACCAGACCCCAAAACCAGCAGAGTGGGTGTCCATCTTGAAATTGGGCTTCCTCTTGAAGCCCAGGAAGCTGGGCTCACCCTCTCTTGCCACGGGAACTTTGCGGCGTCTCATGTCCAGAAACAAGGAGGACCTCGCAAGTTCTCTGACGGTCTTATCATTAGGTGTTACGATGGGGTAATGTGTTTGGACCCAGGCGCAGAGTAGAACAGAGTAGACGGAAGCAGGAGTAAAATAATAACGGTACTCTTTATTTTGAGTAAACGGAACAAATAATAACCGCACAGTAAGCGAATAAACAAAAGAGGAGAAAACAAGTCTCCGATAAACGTTTTAAATAATAACAGGAACAAGGCAGAGCAATGTACTTACAATCGTCAACTATACTTATTTCCTAATCCGGCGAGGAACAATAAGGCTAAGAAGAATCGTATACATATAACAAACGCAACATGAAGTGAACAACCGACAACCAGAGGGGAAACAGAGGGATCTAAATAGCCACAGTCAAACAACACACACCAGGTACCAATCAGTTAATTAGGACAGACAAATGCATACATAAAACACCAGAGGGCGCCAAAGGGTCGCTCCACAATAAGGTCGCTTCCCCAACCCTTACAGTATCCCCCCCCGACGAACGGCACCTGCCGTTCACCTGGGTGCCTCAGGATGTAGTTGGCGGAAGTCTGTAATTAGTTTTGGGTCCAATATGTCCCTCTGAGGCACCCAGGACCGTTCCTCCGGCCCATACCCCTCCCAATCCACCAAAAACTGTAAGCCCCTACCCCTCCGCCGGCAATCCATAATCCTCCGTACTGTATAAACAGTCTGTCCATCAATGATGCGTGGCGGGGGAACAGGGGGGGGTGGTGGGGACATGGGGCAAGTGACGAAGGGTTTCAGTAGGGACACATGAAAGGTCGGGTGAACCCGCATGGAAGGTGGGAGTAGTAGTCTATACGCCACCGGGTTCACCCGCCGCACCACTTTGAACGGACCCACGAACCGGGGCGCTAGCTTCCTGGACTCGACCCGGAGGGGAAGGTCCCGGGTCGAGAGCCACACCTTCTGCCCCGGGCGAAAGATCGGGGCCGGGCGACGCCTGCGGTTGGCCTGAAGCTGGGACCGAGCCGACGCCCGCTGAAGCGCCGCCCTCACCCGCCTCCAGGTCCGGCGACAGCGACCGACGTGGGCTTGGACGGAGGGCACCTCCGCCTCCTCCTCCTGCTCAGGGAATAGGGGGGGTTGATAGCCATATTGGCACTGAAAGGGGGATAGGCCAGTGGATGAGCAGAGGAGGGTGTTGTGGGCGTATTCCGCCCACGCCAGTCGCCGACTCCACGTCGCCGGATTGCCGGAGACGTAGCACCTCAGCACGCCTTCCAGGTCCTGGTTGACACGCTCCGTCTGCCCATTGGACTGTGGATGGAAACCGGAGGACAGGCTGACGGAGGCGCCGAGGCTGGTCGCGAACGCCTTCCAGAACCTGGAAGCGAACTGAGGACCCCGATCCGACACCATGTCCTGCGGGAGACCATGCACCCGGAAGATGTGCTGCACCACCAGGTCGGCCGTCTCTCGGGCCGAGGGGAGTTTGAGGAGGGGGATGAAGTGGGCCGCCTTGGAGAAACGGTCCACTACCACCAAGATGGTAGTGAACCCGTCAGAGGGAGGCAGACCTGAAATAAAGTCAAGGGAGATGTGGGACCAGGGGCGTTTGGGGATGGGGAGGGGTCGGAGTAGCCCCGCTGAAGGCTGGCGAGATGTCTTGCTGCGCGCACACACAGGACAGGCTGCCACAAAGGCGCGCGTATCCCTCTCCGCTGTGGGCCACCAGAACCTCCTGCGAATAAAGTCCAGGGTCCTGGCAGCCCCGGGGTGGCTAGTGAGGGGCGACGCATGCGCCCATTGCAGCAGCCGTGAGCGCGCAGTCTTGGGAACATACAGCCTCCCCGGGGGTCCTCCCCCCGGATCCGGCTCCCGCCTGAGCGCCGCTCTCACCACTTTAGCGATCCCCCACGACACAGGGGCAACAATAAGGGTCTCCGGAACAATGGGGTGGGGTTTTTCCTCCCGGTCCGCCGGATCGAACTGCCGGGAGAGGGCGTCCGGCTTGACGTTTTTGGACCCCGGCCTAAAGGAGATGGAAAATTGGAAGCGTGTAAAAAACAGCGCCCACCTGGCTTGACGCGAATTGAGGCGCTTAGCCCCCTGGATGTAGGCCAGGTTCTTGTGGTCCGTCCACACCACAAACGGCTGTGCGGCCCCCTCCAGCCACTGCCTCCACTCCTCCAAAGCCAATTTAATGGCCAGCAGCTCCCGGTTTCCTACGTCATAATTACACTCGGCCGGGGACAGCCGACGTGAGAAAAAAGCGCAGGGATGTACCTTCCCATCCTTCCTGCACCTCTGGGAGAGCACCGCCCCCACCGCGAGATCTGAGGCGTCCACCTCCACCAGGAATGGTACTTCCGAGTCCGGATGGGCTAGGACCGGAGCAGAGGTGAACCGTTGCTTGAGGTCCACGAAGGCGGCCTCCGCCTCCGAGGACCAGGCGAACGTACGGAGGGTAGACCTGGTGAGGGCAGTTAAAGGGGCAGCTAGGGCACTAAAATTGCGGATAAAGCGTCTATAAAAATTTGCAAACCCTAGGAACCGCTGTAACTGTTTCAAAGAGGAGGGGCGGGGCCAGTCTAACACCGCACTAACCTTGGCAGGGTCCATGCTTAAATCCCCCCGTGTTATAATGAACCCCAGGAATGACACTGTGTCGGCGTGAAAGACACATTTCTCTGCCTTGACAAATAACTGGTGGTGGAGGAGGCGCTGGAGGACTTGACGGACATGACGTTGATGTTGAGTAATGTCTTTGGAAAAAATTAGGATATCGTCAAGGTACACAAAAACTGAATGACCAATCAAATCCCGCAGTACGTCGTTGACTAGTGCTTGAAATACTGCGGGTGCATTAGCGAGACCAAAGGGCATGACTAAATACTCATAATGTCCGTTAGGCGTGTTAAAAGCCGTCTTCCACTCGTCCCCCTCCCTCATCCTCACCAGGTTGTATGCATTGCGTAAATCCAGTTTGGTAAACACCCTTGCTCCTTGCAGTGACTCAAAGGCGGTATCCATGAGGGGCAGGGGATAGCGATTCTTTATGGAAATGTCATTTAGACCGCGGTAATCGATGCAGGGACGCTGTCCCCCGTCTTTCTTTGCCACAAAGAAGAAGCCTGCGCCAGCGGGCGAGGTGGAAGGACGGATATGACCCGCGGCCAGTGCTTCCTCTATGTATTTATTCATGGAGAGATTCTCCGGGCGAGAGAGGGAAAACAGGCGTCCCCGCGGCGGCACAGTACCCGGCAGCAGATTGATGGCACAGTCATAGGGTCTATGGGGGGGTAATTTCTCGGCCCGAGATTTACTGAACACTTCCCCCAGGTCCCAATATATCTGAGGCACCCCTGTCAGGTCGGGGCTGGAAGGGGAAGCAGGGCCAGGGGAATTAGGAAGAGGGGTGGAAAGGGGGAGAGGCGAGAACTGGGGCTGCAACGGGGATGCGAGAGTCGTGGGCGGAGACTCAGTACGCACTGTGACGGAGCCTGCTTCGAGGGAGAGTCGACCTGTGGACCAGTCAATGCGGGGGTTGAGAGAAGCTAACCAGGGGTGACCTAACACAATAGGGCAATCAGGAGAGGCCACAATAAAAAATCGTATGAGTTCCCAACGACCCCCTCCCACCTGGATATGTACAGGCATAGTGCGCTGGGTAATGATCCCCGACCCCAATGGCCGGCCGTCTAGGGCTCGAACAGGAACGGGTTCTTTCAATTCTTCCAAAGGAACCCCCCACCCCCAGGCCAGGCCTTCGTGCATTAAATTCCCCGCTGCCCCTGAGTCCACCAGAGCCCGAACTCGCTGGGTACAGTGTCCCCACCGCACCTTAACAGAAAAAAAGGTTCGTGGGTCATTGAAACCCGAGGGTATGTCCCTACCCGCTAATACCCCTCCCGATACTAGCGGGCTGCCCCGTTTCCCGAGGTCCCTGGACAGGCACTGTAGCGGTGACCCTTGCGACCGCAACGGAAGCAGCGCCGCTCGTCCAGCCGACGCCGCCTCTCTGTGCTGGAGAGGTGTGTTGCGCCCAACTGCATGGCCTCCTCCTCCTCCGTGGTCTCCTCCGGGAACCGCCGAGTCGCCTCCCTAGCAGGAGGAGGTTGGAACGGAGCGCCCCTCGACGAGCCCCTCTCACGTGATCGCTCTCGGCGCCGATTGTCCACACGCACCGAGAGCTCCACTACGCCGTCTAGCCGCTCTGGGAGGTCCCGGAGGGCAAGTTGGTCTTTCATCGCCTCCGAGAGCCCCTGGGTATAGAGTACGGCCAGGGCCTTCTCCTCCCAACCCGCCTCCCTAGCTAGAGTGCGGAACTCGATGGAATAATCCGCCACCGAGCGATCCCCCTGTCGACACGCCGTGAGCCGCCGACCGGCTTCGTGCCCCGATATTACCCGGGAGGTGTCGAATATTTTGCGTAACTCCCGGGTGAATGCTGTAGCGTCGGAGCACGCCGGCGACTGACTCTCCCACTCGGCCGTGGCCCAGGACAGGGCACGGCCCGTCAACAGGGTGATAATGTAGGCCACTCGGGAGTGCTCGGTGGGGAAGGACAGGGGCTGCAGGCTGAAGATCAGTGAACACTGAGTCAGGAACTCTCTGCAGCCCTCTGGACGTCCATCATAGCGTTCGGGAGGAGGTAGTCGGGGTTCCCGCGTGGTCACTGGCGGTAGAGGAGGCATAGCTGCTGCTGCTGCTGCCGCTGGTGGAGTGGGGTTGGCCTGAGCGGCCACCAGGCTAGTCACGGCGATGGTCAGCTTTTCGATCTCCGCAAACATCGCCAGCTGGTTCCGCTCCTGCTGGGCTACCATAGCCCCCTGGGTATTCAGCACCGTGCGAATCTGCTCTACATCTGCTGGGTCCATAATGGTCGGTTGTTCTGTTACGATGGGGTAATGTGTTTGGACCCAGGCGCAGAGTAGAACAGAGTAGACGGAAGCAGGAGTAAAATAATAACGGTACTCTTTATTTTGAGTAAACGGAACAAATAATAACCGCACAGTAAGCGAATAAACAAAAGAGGAGAAAACAAGTCTCCGATAAACGTTTTAAATAATAACAGGAACAAGGCAGAGCAATGTACTTACAATCGTCAACTATACTTATTTCCTAATCCGGCGAGGAACAATAAGGCTAAGAAGAATCGTATACATATAACAAACGCAACATGAAGTGAACAACCGACAACCAGAGGGGAAACAGAGGGATCTAAATAGCCACAGTCAAACAACACACACCAGGTACCAATCAGTTAATTAGGACAGACAAATGCATACATAAAACACCAGAGGGCGCCAAAGGGTCGCTCCACAATAAGGTCGCTTCCCCAACCCTTACAATTAGGGATGCTCCGATCTGGATTTTTGGGGCCGATACAGATCACCGATTTTTTTCCTCAAGATCAACCGATACCGATACCGATTTTTAAAAAAAATACATAACTGTAGGCCTACTGACTGGATAGCCTACATATTTTTTGCTTTTTAGACAAAAGTTTTGATCCATTAGGCACCAAGCAAACGCAGACCCATTTTTATGGCATAGTAAAGGTCTGGCCTATCACCCAGTTAGGGCCTGAAGCCCAAGTCAGTCGATATGGCTGTATAAAAGACATCATAAACGTGGCCTTCATGGTTTCCATACTGTTACGTCCTCCTATGTTTTCTGTTCAGTTATCTGTCTTCCCCAGGGGGAAAAAAAAGAATGAAAAAAAAATCGTTTTTTGCGATCGGCCATTTTTGCCGATCACCGATCGAGTCTTTTGGAGTGAAATCGGCCGATTTAAATCGGTGGCCGATAAATCGTAGCATCCCTACTTATCATCACTGTTCAGCATGTTTAACAAGTGTGAGAGGCGTGTGGCATTGTATATCCATTCCACGTTTGGAACACCAAACCCCTCCCACACACACAGAGTGCCCTTAAATACACACTGCTGCTATAAGGTTTGCTGACACACACAGTACACACACACTATATGGCCGTACTGGCAGTTCACACACACACACACACACACACAACACCACACATACACACTCAGCCATGCACACAGCCACACATACACACACACATTCACACACATTCACACATACATACACACCCAGCCACGCACACACCAGACAACCACCCAGCCTCTGGCTTTTCAGCAGGAGTGTTTCCCTCCTTCCTGTCTGACAGGAAGTACACAGCTACTCAGACAGGAAGTACACAGCTACTCAGACAGGAAGTACACAGCTACTCAGACAGGAAGTACACAGCTACTCAGGCTACTCTCCTCCCTTAACACCATGATGCTGCTTTATGAGGACGATCCTCAGTGGAGTAGAGAAATGCCCTATGGGCCTCACTAAGCTTCCCTCAACCCCCCAGATACAGCTCTGCTCATCTAGGGAGGAAATACACAATCACGATGTGTGTGTGTGTGTGTGTGTGTGTGTGTGTGTATATGTTACGGTACATGTGGGAAAACGGTACATGTGGGAAAACTAGGGTTAGGGTTAGGTGCTAGGATGACTTGGTACATGCTGGCATGTCGAACCCTAACCCTAATCCTAACCATAGCATCCTAGCACCTAACCCTAACCCTAGTTTTCCCACATGTACCGTAACATATATATATATATATATATATATATATATATATTCAATTGAATGGGGAAGTGTGTGGTCCGTGTATATTTATTTACTTACTTATTTTCTTACTTCCTGATCTTCAGAGACGGACAACGAAGACCCGGCCAAGTCTGTGAAGAGGCCCAGGAGAGGTAATGATGTCATACACACACTCAAATGACTCGGTCGGAGCTAACCGTTGTATAATAGTAATAGTGAATAACAGGATGTTGGTGTTGTGTGTAGGTGTGGGCCAGAAGAAGACCACCACCGCCAGGAGTGCCAGGAAGCCCAGCAAGACTGCAGAGTCCTCAGAGGAGAGGTGAGCCTGCTCTCTACCAATCAACACTTCCTGGGTCTGCTTCATCAGTTTCTCTGGGCCACACAGACCCAGTCAGTCATGCTGCGTTCAAGCACTCCTCTGAAATAGGACGGTCTGTCCTACATGTCAGACTGCAGCCTCCTGAGTTCAGCTCTCCGTCAACCATAACCCAGTCATGCTGCCTTCAACAGGGTATCCGCGGTGTCTTGAAAAGTATTAAAAGTTGCTAAATCAATTTTGGGACAATCAAGACCCTTAATAAGTATTAAAAAGTCTTATCACGATTTTATGAGGTCTTGAATTTTGTAGGTATTTTTCTGAATTAGACTGTCCAAAGAGTTTGAGTCCTAAAAACTTTTAGTCAAAGTTCGTGAATTTATTAGTTTTATTAAAAAAACATTCTGTTGTATGATAGTGGTCTAGTAGTCTATTGCAAACTAAAACTGTTGAGTTAAAGGTGTCACTGATGTAAACGGTTACAGCTTGATGTGGCGGTGAGGTCTGAAAAAAGAAAAAAAAAAGTATTAGAAAGGTATTGAAATTAACCTCAAGATTCCTGTATATACCCTGAGTAGGTAACATAGACACGGCTGTTCTCCGTCAACCATAACCCAGTCATGCTGCGTTCAAGCACTCCTCTGAAATAGGACGGTCTGACATGTCAGTCTGCAGCCTCCTGAGTGAGCCTCTCTGAGTCGTGTCTGAATCAGCCGCTGGGGAGATCTGAGGACAGTCCAATGCTACATCTGGATGGGGGGGGGGGGGTCTTGAGGTCTTGAGTTTCCGAGGAGCACTTGAACGCACCGTTATTGTTTGTTTTATCCCCATTTATGTTTGTGGATCATAACTTAATAGCTATAGCACAATGTGGGTTTGTTTTGTTCTCTGTCTCACT
>NC_137675.1:41411075-41563575 GCF_963989245.1 Nansenia antarctica | reverse complement strand
GTGGTGAAATGAGGAGCCTGCAGCTGTGGCGTCAGGATATGTTGGTAGATGAGGAGGAGGATGATGTTTCGGTACCGGTACCGTTTTTAAAGTATCGATTTGTCACCGGTATCGAATAAAACCCAAACTGTACCCAACCCTAACTATATGTTTACATGCCAACTAATTAGCTAATTCATTTCTGTCATTTAGAGCTGAGGGGAGCAACAGAGAGACAGACAACAGGACAGCAACAGAGAGACAGACAACAGGACAGCAACAGAAAGACAGACAACAGGACAGCAACAGAGAGACAGACAACAGGACAGCAACAGAGAGACAGACAACAGGACAGCAACAGAGAGACAATCCACGTTGGTAGTATGTAACGGTGATTAAAGGACGTCTAGGCGTATTAAAATAGTCATTTTTAATATCACACACCAATGGCAGCAATTTACCATGCAAGGCACCGGCCGGCCCGCTCACTGGGAGCAATTTGGGGTTTAGTGTCTTGCCCCAAGGACACCTTGACACATGGCCAGCCGGGGTTCGAACTGCCGTTCTACCGACCTTGCGATCGTTAGACACCGGCTCTACCTCCTGCGCCACAGCCGCCCCCCCCCCCAGCCGTGTGTCGGTCATGTGTGTCGGCAAGTCAGCGGTCGCAAGCTCGAGACTCAGTCGGGGTCATGTGTGCATATCAGGGGTCATGTGTTGGTCAGGGGTCATTCAGGGGTCATGTGTCGGTCAGGGGGTCAGAGGTCACGTGTGTGTCTCGTCTCTAGGGAGTTCCTATCCATATTCAGTTGTTGTGGTAGTAGGAAATCAACCGGTGTCTCCTGGCTGTCAAGCTTCACACGTCATGTGTACCTCTGACCCCCTCAATCCATGCGACTTCCTTCCGGGGCGCATGCTAGTGACGTCATCCGGACCTCCGGGGCGGCGCATGCTAGTGACATCATCCGGTTTCTGGATTTAAATGATTCATAGTTGGATGTTGCGACGCTGGCTGGTTAGGCTGGGTTAAATTAATCCTGGTTTAATTATTTAATCTAGGGTTAGTAGTAGTAAGTGAATGTAGGTTTTGAATGAACTAGTTTAGAATTAATCAGAGACCTGAGACCTGTTGTACATCTTCGTTTTAACCGTGTGGGGTTAGTTAAAGCAGGGATTAACACAGGATTAGTTTATATTCGGTGTCTGCCGTGCCATGATGCAATTCAAGACTTGATTATGGCTCTAAATTAAATTTAAAGGCTATAATTTAGATACTTCTTTTTAAACAAATGTCTCGTGAACCTGCTACTTTTTAAAGAAAGAATAAGAATTACTGTGGTAGTGGTGGTTGTTGTGGTAGTGGTGGTTGTTGTGGTTGTGGTGGTTGTTGTGGTAGTGGTGGTTGTTGTGGTAGTGGTGGTTGTTGTGGTGGTTGTTGTGGTAGTGGTGGTTGTTGTGGTAGTGGTGGTTGTTGTGGTGGTTGTTGTGGTTGTGGTGGTTGTTGTGGTGGTTGTTGTGGTTGTGGTGGTTGTTGTGGTGGTGGTTGTTGTGGTAGTGGTTGTTGTTGTGGTGGTTGTTGTTGTGGTGGTTGTTGTTGTGGTAGTGGTGGTTGTTGTGGTGGTTGTTGTGGTTGTTGTTGTGGTAGTGGTGGTTGTTGTGGTAGTGGTGGTTGTTGTGGTGGTTGTTGTGGTAGTGGTGGTTGTTGTGGTAGTGGTGGTTGTTGTGGTGGTTGTTGTGGTTGTGGTGGTTGTTGTGGTGGTTGTTGTGGTTGTGGTGGTTGTTGTGGTGGTGGTTGTTGTGGTAGTGGTTGTTGTTGTGGTGGTTGTTGTTGTGGTGGTTGTTGTTGTGGTAGTGGTGGTTGTTGTGGTGGTTGTTGTGGTGGTTGTTGTTGTGGTAGTGGTGGTTGTTGTGGTGGTTGTTGTGGTTGTTGTTGTGGTAGTTGTGGTGGTTGTTGTGGTTGTTGTTGTGGTGGTTGTTGTTGTGGTAGTTGTGGTGGTTGTTGTGGTGGTTGTTGTGGTGGTTGTTGTGGTGGTTGTTGTGGTTGTTGTTGTGGTAGTTGTGGTGGTTGTTGTTGTGGTTGTTGTTGTGGTTGTTGTTGTGGTAGTGGTGGTTGTTGTGGTAAACAGTGTATTTACGTGGAGTAGTACACCGAGCATAATAAAAACATTATCTGGTCAGTTGTCTCTCTCCTTCGTTGTAAACGTGTCATTCCCCTGAGATATAGGTTGTTGTAAACAGGCAGTGACAGCGGAATGCACCGTTTAGTGGAACCCGGGATACAGGATTTAAAATATTGATTCGGTCGCAATTAAAGATGTCAGAACTCCTTCTGCTTTTAGTATTTTCTTTTGTTTGTTTGCTTTTCCTACGTGATCCATGTCAGTTTTAAGTGCTTTAGTTGTGGAGTTAGACCCAGGTTGCAATCTCTCACATCAAAAACATTTTAGGATTAAAATGAAGACAATACTATCCGTTTTTCAGCAATTAGAAAATTACAAAAAGGATTTATTTTTTATTTTTAAGTAATCATCTATCTGATATGTTACTTGCATACTGTGCCATATATTGTCATAATTCTGACTCTGTTGTCACAGTGGTGAAGCACGAAAAGTTTTATTCAAAGTGACTTATGTTGCAGTGCAGGGTTCGAGTTATAAGCTGATCTCTGTGGGGGTCTCCAAAATAACAGTGCGAAATGTTCTCATGCACGCGCGAATCATGCCCACACAGCGATGGGACTTACAAGTTTTAATTAGCTATAGGCAGTAGCGGATTAAGGTGGTCAGTGGCCCTAGGCTACTCCTTTGTGTGAGGACCCCCCGCCCCCATACACAAGCCTCCCCCCTCCACAAAATATACAACTCACGAGCACCCTGCACACACACACCACTCATAATGCTTTACCATAAAACACTTAAACACTTTAATAACACAATAACACAACAGTGTTAATAATGCAAAGAATTAAAAAAAAGGTTCAGTGCATTCAGTTCTGTCTCTATTGCTCTCCTCTCCCGTTGTCTCTCTGTTACTGTCCTGTTGTCCGTCTCTCTGTTGCTCCCCTCAGCTCTAAATGACAGAAATGAATTAGCTAATTAGTTGGCATGTAAACATATAGTTAGGGTTGGGTACAGTTTGGGTTTTATTCGATACCGGTGACAAATCGATACTTTAAAAACGGTACCGGTACCGAAACATCATCCTCATCCTCATCCTCCTCCTCAAATACCAACATATCCTGACGCTACAGCTGCAGGCTACTCATTTTACCACATCAACAGCCCCACATGAAACAACAGCTATAAAAGCGATAGTCACACATGTATCTCGGCCAATAATTGTGTTATTTTTGCTATACAGAAGGAGCGAAAAATACATGTACACTAGGTTAGTAAAAAGTAAAAGCCACCTTACCTTTACGGAGACAAGATAGACCAAAGTGGTCTGTTTTCAGTAGGCTGCGGTCGCGGTCCTGGAACCCATGATGCTGACGTCCGAAGTCCTTTCTTTATCCAAGATTGGATGAACGGGAGAGGGTCAAAAAATGGCCTTTTTTTGGGCGGCATGGTAGCTACTGTATGTATATACTCCTGTATAGCTAATGAATGAATGTTTGCTTCTCAATAATAGGCTAGGTGCACGATCTCACTACTTCCTGAAAGGCAACTGGTATATGAACATATCCTGTCTCACTCTATTGGTTTAATTGATTAATCAGCTGTGCACTGTGTGTTCCAACGGTTTACCGCACAGCTGATTAATCAACCTTTTGCTGTTGCACAATATTCTACTGCGCCCCATGGTGTCTTGGTGGTGAAGTGCAGGCAGTCAAAGGCCTACTGTCATTCACAGGAGATTAATGGTGCGCGTAGCTCTTTTGGAAAACGTGTTTATTTTACAGTATTTATAATATAAATTAAATAATATTCATTACATTGACATTTTGATCAAATAATAGTTGTGGTAATGTATTATTAGCGACCCCCACATATTTTTGATTTTACTGCCTTCATGGGAGCTCAGAGAGTCTCAGACCATCTCTATGGGAGCTCAGCTCCCATTGGCTCCCACATAACTCGAACCCTGTTGCAGTGAATGTATATATATGTATATGAGTGTATATGTATATATATTATTATATCATATTATTAATGTGATGGTCTTGGCTTGTTATAGAGCTTCGAAGCGTATCGTCAGAATGTAGAATGTAGTTTGTTTGAGTTTGTTGAACTTACTTACCTCGGTTGAAGCCCAAGATCTCAAAGGTCCCCATGTTTTTCAAACAGCTGATAGCAGCGTTGTGCAACATTTAGGCCTAAAGTTTCTTGTCCAATTCAATCAAATAAAATGTTGATTCGTTTTCACATTGACTATCTCTTGTCTCTAAGTTCATTTATACATTGTTAAGAATACATTGTTGGCGCACATGTCCTGTAGACTCGCGAGAGTTAGTGAGATATGCGAGATTCACTCCAAGAAAGATGGCGGTCTAGTCTAATCAGGTTCTTGTGATGAACAACCTCCCTACTCATAATCCAGTATCTAGCTGCTCTATTCTATTCTATTAGACAGTAGAATGTGTCAAAGTGGGAGTGGCTTGTATCAAAGTGGGTGGAGCTTGTGTCAAAGTGGGTGGAGCTTGTGTCAAAGTGGGAGTGGCTTAGACAGTTAAGGGGCGTGGCCAGACATAATCCTAACAGTCTCTGACTGTCTCTGACTCTTCTTTCGTGTAACGTCAGAGGTCCAACTCGGTGTCGCGTAGCCATGCCCGCATCTCTGGTTCTAGGTCGAAGAGGCTGGCTTCTGAGGGTGGTCTATATAAGGGGCAGATGGTGATTATGTGGTCGGCGGTCTGCTCTGGGTCACCGCACTCGCATGCCGCACTGTCCGCCAGGCCCCACGCCTTCATTGATGTTTTAAAGCGACCGACACCAGTTCGTAGACGGTTCAGTGTGGTCCATTGCCGGCGTGGTAGGTCGTCTCCTCCAATGGCGCCATCTCCTGGGTCCCAGATGTAGCGGTGGATTCGGGAGGGCCCGGTTGACTCCCACTCCTGCTTCCAAGCTGCTGCCAGCCACGCATCTCTGGAGATGTCCTCAGAGGTGGAGTTGAGCATGGCGTGTGCTGCCTTGTTGTAAGGGTGGCGGGTCTTGAGTCGGCTTGGAGGTGCTGGTGTTATGGTGGTGTTGTGCAGGATGTGCCAATCATGCTTTTGTGCCTTCCTGGCCAGGGCGAGGGTGGCAGCCTCCCGTCGGAGGCCGGCCGGTGCTATTCCCGCGAGGACTGGCAAGAGGGACACAGGGGTAGGCTTCAAGCATCCAGTTATTATTCGGAGGGAGGTATTGATAGCCACGTCGACCTTTCTCGCATGAGGGCTTCTGCTCCAGACTGGGGTGCAGTATTCTGCTGCAGAGAAGACCAGGGCTTGGGTGGATATTCTTAGCGTCTTAGCGGAGGCTCCCCAGGTTGTACCAGCAAGGCGGCGGATCAGCGCGGCCCTGGATGTCACTTTGGCCTTGACTTCTTCCAGGTGTTGCCTGAAGGATAATGTCCGATCCAGGCGCACTCCAAGGTACTTCGGGGCTTGCTGGACCTCCAGACATTTGTTGTCAACGCGCACCTCAAGTTCCCTCCTGGCTTCTCTGGTGCTGAGGTGGTATGCCGCTGCGACTGTCTTTCCGACACTGAGTTGTAGACGCCACCTTCGAAGGTATGCTACCAGTGTGCCTATGTCTACGTTAAGACCCTCTTCCATCGCCTTCCACGTTGGTCGGCTCAGCATGATGGCAAGATCGTCTGCATAGGATGTCAGCCAGAGACAGTCAGAGACAGTCAGAGACAGCCAGAGACAGTCAGAGACAGTCAGAGACAGTCAGAGACAGAGAGAGACAGTCAGAGACAGCCAGAGACAGACAGAGACAGTCAGAGACAGCCAGAGACAGACAGAGACAGACAGAGACAGTCAGAGACAGACAGAGACAGCCAGAGACAGCCAGAGACAGTCAGAGACAGCCAGAGACAGTCAGAGACAGTCAGAGACAGTCAGAGAATTATGAAACACGGGACGTGATGTTATACTGTCCATTGTGCTGTCTCTGACTGTCTCTGGCTGTCTCTGACTGTCTCTGACTGTCTCTGACTGTCTCTGTCTGTCTCTGACTGTCTCTGACTGTCTCTGTCTGTCTCTGTCTGTCTCTGGCTGTCTCTGGCTGTCTCTGTCTGTCTCTGTCTGTCTCTGGCTGTCTCTGACTGTCTCTGACTGTCTCTGACTGTCTCTGTCTGTCTCTGGCTGTCTCTGGCTGTCTCTGTCTGTCTCTGTCTGTCTCTGACTGTCTCTGGCTGTCTCTGACTGTCTCTGACTGTCTCTGTCTGTCTCTGACTGTCTCTGACTGTCTCTGACTGTCTCTGGCTGTCTTTGACTGTCTCTGGCTGTCTCTGACTGTCTCTGACTGTCTCTGACTGTCTCTGGCTGTCTCTCTCTGTCTCTGACTGTCTCTGGCTGTCTCTGACTGTCTCTGACTGTCTCTGGCTGTCTCTGACTGTCTCTGACTGTCTCTGGCTGTCTCTGACTGTCTCTGACTGTCTCTGACTGTCTCTGACTGTGTCTGTCTGTCTCTGACTGTCTCTGACTGTCTCTGACTGTCTCTGTCTGTCTCTGTCTGTCTCTGGCTGTCTCTGACTGTCTCTGACTGTCTCTCTCTGTCTCTGACTGTCTCTGGCTGTCTCTGACTGTCTCTGGCTGTCTCTGACTGTCTCTGACTGTCTCTCTCTGTCTCTGACTGTCTCTGACTGTCTCTGACTGTCTCTGTCTGTCTCTGTCTGTCTCTGGCTGTCTCTGACTGTCTCTGTCTGTCTCTGGCTGTCTCTGACTGTCTCTCTCTGTCTCTGACTGTCTCTGACTGTCTCTGACTGTCCCAACCATCCTCCAACCAAACCAGAAGCTGGACAGCTAGCCATGGCCCGGGATTGGAAGATGCTAGTCGATATTGGCCAGCAACTAATCTTTCCACCCGAGATTGCAGCCACCACCCTTAGACCAGACTTGGTACTCTGGTCCCCTTCACTGAAGTCTGTTTACATCATAGAGCTCACAGTCCCGTGGGAGAATTCAGCTGAAGAGGCCTATGAGCGCAAGAAACTGCGCTACACAGAACTGGCAGCAGACGCTCAACAACGAGGATGGAAGGCAAAAGTCTATCCGGTTGAAGTGGGATGCAGAGGTTTCGTGGCTTCTTCCACCGTTAGGCTGCTGAAAGACCTTGGCATCCATGGACAGGCTCTGCGACAGACAATTAGATCACTCTCTGAAGCGGCCGAAAGAAGCAGCCAGTGGATATGGATCAAGCGGAAGGACCCTTGCTGGGCTCAAAGAACAGCAACATGACCCGCTCACTAATCCCCCCCCTACCCCCACTCCCACTTGAGAACCCAGGACAGAACCCTCCAGGAGGAGGGTGAACAAGGTATGCGGTCTGCTCTAGGCCTGACTCAGGGAAGAGGACACCCCTGCCTTGCATAGTCCCGTGGGCTGCGCCATTTAAACAACCAGGCAATTCTCATGATTGGGCATGGGACACAAGCTCAGGCTTGATCACCCTGTAGCTGGCCGCCTTAGATGAGGGTGTCTAGTGTTGAAAAGGCCGAAACACCCCATGATTCAAAGGTACTCTACTGATGATGTGTCCCGAAATTTAACATCCTTCCCATGTCTGAGATACAGCTCCCATGCCACTCTCAACATCAAGGCAAACCTCATGTGCGTACCATCCATTGGCACAATGGACAGTATAACATCACGTCCCGTGTTTCATAATTCTCTGACTGTCTCTGACTGTCTCTGACTGTCTCTGGCTGTCTCTGACTGTCTCTGGCTGTCTCTGGCTGTCTCTGTCTGTCTCTGACTGTCTCTGTCTGTCTCTGTCTGTCTCTGGCTGTCTCTGACTGTCTCTGTCTGTCTCTGGCTGTCTCTGACTGTCTCTCTCTGTCTCTGACTGTCTCTGACTGTCTCTGGCTGTCTCTGACTGTCTCTGGCTGTCTCTGACTGTCTCTGACTGTCTCTGGCTGTCTCTGGCTGTCTCTGGCTGTCTCTGACTGTCTCTGTCTGTCTCTGTCTGTCTCTGACTGTCTCTGTCTGTCTCTGTCTGTCTCTGACTGTCTCTGTCTGTCTCTGACTGTCTCTGTCTGTCTCTGACTGTCTCTGATTGTCTCTGACTGTCTCTCTCTGTCTCTGACTGTCTCTGACTGTCTCTGACTGTCTCTGGCTGTCTCTGACTGTCTCTGGCTGTCTCTGTCTGTCTCTGTCTGTCTCTGACTGTCTCTGTCTGTCTCTGTCTGTCTCTGACTGTCTCTGTCTGTCTCTGTCTGTCTCTGTCTGTCTCTGACTGTCTCTGACTGTCTCTCTCTGTCTCTGACTGTCTCTGACTGTCTCTGACTGTCTCTGGCTGTCTCTGACTGTCTCTGACTGTCTCTCTCTGTCTCTGACTGTCTCTCTCTGTCTCTGACTGTCTCTGTCTGTCTCTGACTGTCTCTGACTGTCTCTGACTGTCTCTGGCTGTCTCTGTCTGTCTCTGACTGTCTCTGGCTGTCTCTGACTGTCTCTGTCTGTCTCTGTCTGTCTCTAAGTGTCTCTGACTGTCTCTAAGTGTCTCTGGCTGTCTCTGACTGTCTCTGACTGTCTCTGTCTGTCTCTGACTGTCTCTCTCTGTCTCTGACTGTCTCTGACTGTCTCTGTCTGTCTCTCTCTGTCTCTGTCTGTCTCTGACTGTCTCTGTCTGTCTCTGTCTGTCTCTGACTGTCTCTAAGTGTCTCTGTCTGTCTCTGACTGTCTCTGTCTGTCTCTGACTGTCTCTGTCTGTCTCTGACTGTCTCTCTCTGTCTCTGTCTGTCTCTGACTGTCTCTGTCTGTCTCTGGCTGTCTCTGTCTGTCTCTGACTGTCTCTGGCTGTCTCTGACTGTCTCTGACTGTCTCTCTCTGTCTCTGTCGGTCTCTGACTGTCTCTGACTGTCTCTGGCTGTCTCTGGCTGTCTCTGACTGTCTCTGGCTGTCTCTGACTGTCTCTGGCTGTCTGTCTCTGTCTCTGTCGGTCTCTGACTGTCTCTGACTGTCTCTGGCTGTCTCTGACTGTGTCTCTCTGTCTGTCTCTGGCTGTCTCTGGCTGTCTCTGGCTGTCTCTGACTGTCTCTGGCTGTCTCTGGCTGTCTCTGACTGTCTCTCTCTGTCTCTGTCGGTCTCTGACTGTCTCTGACTGTCTCTGGCTGTCTCTGGCTGTCTCTGACTGTCTCTGGCTGTCTCTGACTGTCTCTGGCTGTCTCTGGCTGTCTCTGACTGTCTCTGACTGTCTCTGACTGTCTCTCTCTGTCTCTGTCTGTCTCTGACTGTCTCTGTCTGTCTCTGACTGTCACTCTCTGGCTGTCTCTGGCTGTCTCTGACTGTCTCTGACTGTCTCTGGCTGTCTCTGGCTGTCTCTGACTGTCTCTGACTGTCTCTCTCTGTCTCTGTCTGTCTCTGACTGTCTCTGACTGTCTCTGACTGTCTCTGGCTGTCTCTGGCTGTCTCTGACTGTCTCTGGCTGTCTCTGACTGTCTCTGACTGTCTCTGGCTGTCTCTCTCTTTCTCTGACTGTCTCTGACTGTCTCTGGCTGTCTCTGGCTGTCTCTGACTGTCTCTGTCTTTCTCTGACTGTCTCTGACTGTCTCTGGCTGTCTCTGGCTGTCTCTGACTGTCTCTCTCTTTCTCTGACTGTCTCTGACTGTCTCTGACTGTCTTTGTCTGTCTCTGTCTGTCTCTGACTGTCTCTGACTGTCTCTGGCTGTCTCTCTCTTTCTCTGACTGTCTCTGACTGTCTCTGTCTGTCTCTGTCTGTCTCTGACTGTCTCTGACTGTCTCTGGCTGTCTCTCTCTTTCTCTGACTGTCTCTGACTGTCTCTGACTGTCTCTGACTGTCTCTGTCTGTCTATGTCTGTCTCTGACTGTCTCTGACTGTCTCTGACTGTCTCTGTCTGTCTCTGGCTGTCTCTCTCTTTCTCTGTCTGTCTCTGGCTGTCTCTCTCATTCTCTGACGGTCTCTGACTGTCTCTGACTGTCTCTGACTGTCTCTGTCTGTCTCTCTCTGTCTCTGACTGTCTCTGACTGTCTCTGTCTGTCTCTGGCTGTCTCTGTCTGTCTCTGGCTGTCTCTGACTGTCTCTGACTGTCTCTGTCTGTCTGTCTGTCTCTGACTGTCTCTGTCCGTCTCTATCTGTCTCTGACTGTCTCTGACTGTCTCTGTCTGTCTCTGACTGTCTCTGACTGTCTCTGACTGTCTCTGGCTGTCTCTGACTGTCTCTGACTGTCTCTCTCTGTCTCTGTCTGTCTCTGTCTGTCTCTGACTGTCTCTGACTGTCTCTGGCTGTCTCTGTCTGTCTCTGTCTGTCTCTGACTGTCTCTGGCTTTCTCTGACTGTCTCTCTCTGTCTCTGTCTGTCTCTGACTGTCTCTGACTATCTCTGACTGTCTCTGGCTGTCTCTGACTGTCTTTGACTGTCTCTGACTGTCTCTGGCTGTCTCTGACTGTCTCTCTCTGTCTCTGTCTGTCTCTGACTGTCTCTGACTGTCTCTGACTGTCTCTGACTGTCTCTGGCTGGTGGTGGGTGTAGTTAGTAGATGGAATCTTTTTCTCATCTGTCTTTCCCACTAAAATCCTCTGGCGGTCAATTCTCAGATACAGTATCTCACACCCGTGTTAGACTGTAGACAGCGCCGTTCAACGACTACCCTCGACTCCCCGAACCGAGAGAGGAATCAAAAGCGAACCGACTATTTGTTACATTGTAGATTCTCACTGAAGGCATCAAAACTATGAATGAACACATAGGAATTATGTATTTAACAATAAAGTGTGAAATAACTCTAAATATGTCTTATATTTTAGATTCCTCAAAGTAGCCACCCTTTGCTTTTTTGTTGTTAATAAAATATATAATAATAATATTAAATATAATATGTGTTAATAATAATATGTTATATATATATATATATATTTAATATTATTATTATATATTTTATTAACAACAAAAACTTTTTATTTTATTAACAACAAAAAAGCAAAGCGTGGCTACTTTGAGGAATCTAAAATATAAGACATATTTAGAGTTATTTCACACTTTTTTTGTTAAGTACATCATTCCACATGTGTTCATTCATAGTTTTGATGCCTTCAGTGAGAATCTACAATGTAAATAGTCATGAAAATAAAGGAAACGCATTTAATGAGAAGGTGTGTCCAAACTTTTGGCCTGTACTGTATATATATATATGATATGAATGAGGGTAACAGGAGAGTAGTGTACACTGATGTTGGTAGTATGTACCCAGAAGCCTTAGGGAGAGAGTAGTGTACACTGATGATGGTAGTATGTACACAGAAGCCCTAGGGAGAGAGTAGTGTACACTGATATCTGCTGTGTGTTAACCACTAAGTCCCGACTTCGTCCACAACAACAACAACAACAACAACAACAGTTTTATCTCAAAATAATCTTTATTGTTCTAGTGACGAGAGTCTTTGTTACATCTGTAAGGGCCAGGTATAAAAAAAAAAAAAAACCTAAGTCAAGAGAAAATATACACCATAGACGTATTTTTAAACATAGCACCAGGTAACTCCACTGAGGGGTAAGGTAGTATAGTCACAGAGGCCCTCCCGTTGTTGTAATGGTAAGGTTGGATAGCTACAGAGACCCTACCATGTTGTAATGGTAAGGTTGGATAGCTACAGAGACCCTACCATGTTGTAATGGTTAATCACAATGACTTGTGAGAGGCGAGACGAAAGGGAGTTTTTTTTCTGACCAGTTTTTCCCGACTTGGTCAAAACCTGTAACTGACCACATTTTCACCTGGGTCTGGTTGCATAAAGATAGACCCAGTCTTAGACTTAGATCTCACTTTAATAAAGATGGACCCAGTCTTAGACTTAGATCTCACTTTAATAAAGATAGACCCAGTCTTAGACATAGATCTCACTTGAATAAAGATAGACCCAGTCTTAGACTTAGATCTCACTTTAATAAAGATAGACTTAGTCTTAGACTTAAATCTGACTTTAATAAAGATAGACCCAGTCTTAGACTTAGATCTCACTTTAATAAAGATAGACCCAGTCTTAGACTTAGATCTGACTTTAATAAAGATAGACCCAGTCTTAGACTTAGATCTGACTTTAATAAAGATAGACCCAGTCTTAGACTTAGATCTCACTTTAATAAAGATAGACCCAGTCTTAGATCTCACTTTAATAAAGATAGACCCAGTCTTAGATCTCACTTTAATAAAGATGGACCCAGTCTTAGTCTTAGATCTCACTTTAATAAAGATAGACCCAGTCTTAGACTTAGATCTCACTTTAATAAAGATAGACCCAGTCTTAGATCTCACTTTAATAAAGATAGACCCAGTCTTAGACTTAGATCTCACTTTAATAAAGATAGACCCAGTCTTAGACTTAGATCTGACTTTAATAAAGATAGACCCAGTCTTAGACTTAGATCTGACTTTAATAAAGATAGACCCAGTCTTAGACTTAGATCTCACTTTAATAAAGATAGACCCAGTCTTAGATCTCACTTTAATAAAGATAGACCCAGTCTTAGATCTCACTTTAATAAAGATGGACCCAGTCTTAGTCTTAGATCTCACTTTAATAAAGATAGACCCAGTCTTAGACTTAGATCTCACTTTAATAAAGATAGACCCAGTCTTAGATCTCACTTTAATAAAGATAGACCCAGTCTTAGACTTAGATCTCACTTTAATAAAGATAGACCCAGTCTTAGACTTAGATCTGACTTTAATAAAGATAGACCCAGTCTTAGACTTAGATCTGACTTTAATAAAGATAGACCCAGTCTTAGACTTAGATCTCACTTTAATAAAGATAGACCCAGTCTTAGATCTCACTTTAATAAAGATAGACCCAGTCTTAGATCTCACTTTAATAAAGATGGACCCAGTCTTAGTCTTAGATCTCACTTTAATAAAGATAGACCCAGTCTTAGACTTAGATCTCACTTTAATAAAGATAGACCCAGTCTTAGATCTCACTTTAATAAAGATAGACCCAGTCTTAGACTTAGATCTCACTTTAATAAAGATAGACTCAGTCTTAGACTTAGATCTCACTTTAATAAAGATAGACCCAGTCTTAGACTTAGATCTCACTTTAATAAAGATAGACCCAGTCTTAGATCCGACTTTAATAAAGATAGACCCAGTCTTAGACTTAGATCTCACTTTAATAAAGATAGACCCAGTCTTAGACTTAGATCTCACTTTAATAAAGATAGACCCAGTCTTAGACTTAGATCTCACTTTAATAAAGATAGACCCAGTCTTAGATCTCACTTTAATAAAGATAGACCCAGTCTTAGACTTAGATCTCACTTTAATAAAGATAGACCCAGTCTTAGACTTAGATCTCACTTTAATAAAGATAGACCCAGTCTTAGACTTAGATCTCACTTTAATAAAGATAGACCCAGTCTTAGATCTCACTTTAATAAAGATAGACCCAGTCTTAGACTTAGATCTCACTTTAATAAAGATAGACCCAGTATTAGACTTAGATCTGACTTTAATAAAGATAGACCCAGTCTTAGACTTAGATCTGACTTTAATAAAGATAGACCCAGTCTTAGACTTAGATCTCACTTTAATAAAGATAGACCCAGTCTTAGACTAAGATCTGACTTTAATAAAGATAGATCCAGTCTTAGACTTAGATCTCACTTTAATAAAGATGGACCCAGTCTTAGACTTAGATCTCACTTTAATAAAGATAGACCCAGTCTTAGACATAGATCTCACTTGAATAAAGATAGACCCAGTGTTACGGCTGGGCCGTCACACACGCCCTCCCCCGCCCCCACAGCTCGAGCACCCGCCCCCACAACTCGAGCACAGCGTGCTCTCCGCCGCAGGTGAAGCTCGTCCCCGGTGATTGGAGGGTTATCCAGCCACAGTCAAACCAACACACCTGTCTCCACTCCCAATCAACCCTCTGGCTACATCTACCCTGGACTCCCTTCATTCATCGTCAGTTCTTCCCTAAGAATGGCCTGGCAAGTATCCTCTATTACCAGTCGTGTACTTTGCTCTCGTTACTATTTTTGTCATACCTTTTTGTACTGGCCTACCGTTGAGACTTACGCTGTATCTCTGTTTCTCTACAGCCCACGCCAGCCACTACCCCCAGCCCGCCAGGCTGAAACCCCCGGACTCATCATCTGTTTTCCACCCGCCTGCACTGTAAATAAATACCCTACGGGGCTAACACTGTATTCTGCCTCCGGTGTCGTGTCCTTGAGCCCCCTCGCTCCCGTGTCATAACAGAAGAACTGACCTCATCCTGGGACGACCGTGGCTCGAGCTCCACATTCCCCATGTCAGCTATGGTGAGGGACGTATCCTGAGCTGGAGTACCGCTTGTTACGCCCGGTGCCTCCGTGCCGCCCAGACCCCCTCATCGCCTCTGCGACCGCCTCCGGCTCCCCCTGACCTCTCCATCCCAGAGGCCTACCACGACCTCGGAGAGGCCTTCAGCAAGGAGCGTGCTCGCACCCTGCCCCCTCACCGGCCCTACGACTGTGCCGTCGAGCTCCGCCCTGGCAACAAACTTCCGGTCAGTCGCCTCTACAACCTTGCCCCCCCGGAGAAGGCAGCCATGGACACCTACATCTCCGACTGTCTGGCTGAGGGGCTCATCCGTCCATCACACTCCCCGGTGGCAGCGGGGTTTTTCTTCGTTAAGAAGAAGGATGGAACCCTCAGGCCATGCATTGACTACCGTGAGCTCAATGCCATCACCGTCCGGAACACCTATCCTCTCCCCCTCATGAGCTCCAACTTTGAGCCCCTCCTTGGGGCCACCATCTTCACTAAGCTGGACCTCCGGAACGCCTACCATCTGGTCCGGATTCGTGAGGGTGACGAGTGGAAGACGGCGTTCAAGACCCCCCGTGGCCACTATGAGTACCTTGTCATGCCCTTTGGTCTCACTAACGCCCCCTCCGTCTTTCAGGCCCTCATGAACGACGTCCTCAGGGACATGCTGGACATCTTTGTCGTCCTCTACCTGGATGACATCCTAGTATTCTCCAGGAACCCTGAGGAGCATGTCCAACATGTCCGCCTAGTCCTCCAGCGCCTACTGGAGAATCGCCTTTTTATTAAGGCTGAGAAGTGCTCTTTCCACACTCACTCTGTGGAATTCCTGGGGCTCATCGTGGAGGGTGGGTTGACTCGCCCTGACCCCAAGAAGACTCGGGCCGTCGTCGAGTGGGGCCAACCTACCACCCGGAAACAGCTGCAGTCATTCCTCGGCTTTGCCAACTTCTACCGGCGATTCATCCGGGACTTCAGCCGGGTAGCCGCCCCCCTCACTGCCCTCACCTCCCCCCTGCGCCAGTTCACGTGGACACCAGCAGCCAGCGCTGCCTTCAGTGACCTGAAGAGGCTCTTCACCTCGGCGCCGGTCCTAATCAACCCAGACCCCTCTAGGCCCTTCATTGTGGAAGTGGACGCCTCAGACACGGGCGTCGGTGGCGTGCTCTCTCAACGATCGGAGGACCAGACCGTGCACCCCTGCGCCTTCTACTCCCGCCGTTATACCTCTGCCGAGGCCAACTACGACATCGGGAACCGCGAGCTGCTGGCGGTGGTGGAGGCGTTCCACGAGTGGCGGCACTGGCTGGAGGGCGCAGAGCACCCCTTCACCGTCTGGTCGGACCACAAGAACCTAACCTACATCAAGTCGGCCAGGCGGTTGAACTCCCGTCAGGCACGCTGGGCCCTGTTCCTCGGGCGGTTTAACTTCCACCTCACGTTCCGTCCGGGCTCCCTGAACGCCAAGGCTGACTCCCTTTCTCGGCTCCATGCCGCAGAGGAGGAACCCACCACTCCTGACACCATCGTTCCATCCTCCCGGGTCGTTGGAGTGGTCACCCTGGAGATCGAGGCGGTGGTCAGAGCTGCACAGCGCACCCAGCCAGATCCCCGACCGGGGTCCCCCGGCCGTCTCTTCGTCCCGGACGCCGTCAGGACCAAGGTGATGCAGTGGGGCCACGCCAGCCGCTTCGCCTGCCATCCTGGGGCCCTACGCACACTGTCCTTCCTGCGCCGGCGGTTCTGGTGGTCCACCATGGCCGCGAACGTCAGGGAGTTCGTCTCGGCCTGCCCTACCTGCGCTCGCAGCAAGGCATCCCACCGGCCGCCTTCAGGACTGCTGCGGCCTCTACCCGTGCCCGGTCGACCGTGGTCCCACCTCGCCATGGACTTCGTGACCGGCCTTCCCCCGTCTCTAGGCAACACGGTCATCCTCACCATCGTGGACCTCTTCTCCAAGTCCGTGCGGTTGGTAGCTCTGGCAAAGCTACCGACCTCGGCGGAGACGGCGGAGCTACTCACCACCTACGTCTTCTGGCTTTACGGGCTTCCCCAGGATGTGGTTTCCGACCGTGGCCCCCAGTTCACATCCAAGGTGTGGCAGGCCTTCTGTTCTGGGATTGGGGCCACGACCAGCCTCTCCTCCGGCTACCATCCCCAGACCAATGGGCAGGCGGAGAGAGCCAACCAGAGCCTGGAGTCGGCACTCCGCTGCATGTCCTCCCTCCATCCATCCTCCTGGAGCAAGGACCTACCCTGGGTGGAGTACTCTCTGAACGCCATGGTAAACGAAGCCACCGGCCGGTCCCCCTTCGAGTGCTCCTTGGGGTACCAGCCACCCCTGCTTTCTACCCAGGAGGGCGAAGCGTCGGTACCATCGGTCCAGGCACACCTCCTTCGCTGTCGTCGGGTCTGGACCTCCGTACGCTCGGCCTTGCTTCGGGCCACCGCCCGAACTACCCGAAGCGCCAACCGTCGTCGCACTCCAGCTCCGGTGTACCAGGTGGGCCAGAGGGTCTGGCTCTCCACGGCGGATCTCCCCCTCAATGTCCCCTCCCGGAAGTTGGCGTCGAGATACATCGGCCCCTACGCCATCGACCGGGTCATCAACCCCGCTGCCATCCGGCTGGTCCTCCCTCACTCCCTCCGTCGGATCCACCCGGTGTTCCACGTCTCCCGGGTTAAGCCCCATGTCGCCAGCGACCTGATGCCACCAGTCCCTGCACCGCCCCCTCCTCAGTTGGTGGATGGCCACCCCCAGTGGGCGGTAAGGAAGCTCCTCAGGGTTCGTCGCTGTGGCCGGGGTTTCCAGTACCTGGTGGACTGGGAGGGATATGGCCCAGAGGAACGGAGCTGGATTCCCCGGTCCCAGATCATGTCCCCAGTCCTCCTCAGGGACTTCTATCGGGCCCACCCGGAGGCTCCGGGCCGGTCGCCAGGAGGCTCCCCCTCGGGGGGGGGTCCTGTTACGGCTGGGCCGTCACACACGCCCTCCCCCGCCCCCACAGCTCGAGCACCCGCCCCCACAACTCGAGCACAGCGTGCTCTCCGCCGCAGGTGAAGCTCGTCCCCGGTGATTGGAGGGTTATCCAGCCACAGTCAAACCAACACACCTGTCTCCACTCCCAATCAACCCTCTGGCTACATCTACCCTGGACTCCCTTCATTCATCGTCAGTTCTTCCCTAAGAATGGCCTGGCAAGTATCCTCTATTACCAGTCGTGTACTTTGCTCTCGTTACTATTTTTGTCATACCTTTTTGTACTGGCCTACCGTTGAGACTTACGCTGTATCTCTGTTTCTCTACAGCCCACGCCAGCCACTACCCCCAGCCCGCCAGGCTGAAACCCCCGGACTCATCATCTGTTTTCCACCCGCCTGCACTGTAAATAAATACCCTACGGGGCTAACACTGTATTCTGCCTCCGGTGTCGTGTCCTTGAGCCCCCTCGCTCCCGTGTCATAACACCCAGTCTTAGACTTAGATCTCACTTTAATAAAGATAGACTTAGTCTTAGACTTAAATCTGACTTTAAAATACATAGGGGAGGAGTCGGGACGCCGGTCAATGCATGTCTATGGCACTGCAAATACTTTTCGCTTACACGTGAGCTGTAGCAGCGCTCCAATTGGCTGTCTCTATTTCTTGGCCGGGGCGCAAAAATGTGCGTCCTGAAAGCTGGTTGTATTGCAGACAATGCATTGGTCCATCGAGCTTCCGAGTGATAGATTTGATGTTCGCAGCACCGCAGCTAGTTGTTTACAATGTAAGGATCATATCCGGATGGAGGGGGAGGGATCTCCGCCATAGCCAATTGATCACCCAGATGGAGGAAGGGGAGGCAACTCCCCATAGCCAATTGTAGACCTCATTACTGTTACGTGACTTTGGCAGCTCACTTTAGTTTGAAAGTTGAAAAGAAAAGATTAGAAAGCTAATGGGTTAACCGAGCAGCCTCGCACCTAACGTGGGGGCAAAAATAATCTATTGCCTCTAAAATCACCACGCGGAGGTACGGGTAAACACGGCTCATGTTCTGTCATCAAAGGTAAGAGTTTGTTTTCTTTAACTCAACTGATGCATTACCTTGCTGTTGTTGTTTACCGAATGCTCCATCTGACTGTCACACTGTGATTGTACTTGTGTAAACAGTAACACAGACGGGGTGAATTTCATGAATGAAAGTGAAAGTTCTGTCACAAAACGTCGTTACGTATCCTCACACATGTTTAAGTGGGTATTGCATGGGTAAAGTGAAATTACGTCTTTGTTTTGAGCGCGCGTGCACGCGAAAAAAATAATCGTGCACGCGAAAAAAAAAAGCGCGAAAGAGGACCCCCCCTGCTGTGCCCCACCCAAAATGTTTGGCACCAGCCGCCACTGCATCACATGCTGCATCCATGGCCGCTAGCAAGGCCAGTTGGGTATGTGGATGCAGGTCATATACCTTCCACCTCCAGGCAGAGAAAAACTCCTCTATTGGATTCAGGAATGGGGAGTAGGGAGGGAGATATTCCACCAGCATCCTTTCATGTGCTGCAAACCACTGTCTGGCCAGATCTGAGTGGTGAAAACGCACATTATCTCATACAACAACATACTTGTTCAGATGGTCTCCATTTAGACCTCTCTCATTCTCAGGGATGATGTCCCTGTAAAGAATGTCTAAAAAAGTCAGAAGATGTTGTGTGTTGAATGGACCAAGACGGGGTATATGGGTGAGGACGCCGTTTTCGGAGATGGCTGCACACATTGTAATATTCCCTCCTTGTTGGCCTGGGACATCAATGGTTGCTCTCTGTCCAATGCAATTTCTTCCACGCCTTCTACCTTTTGCCAGATTGAAACCCGCCTCATCAACGTATATGAATGTGTGCAGCGGTTCCCTGGCCTCCAGCTCCAGTACATGCTTTATCCCAGAATAGAGAGGGAGAGAAAAAAACTATAAAAACTTTTCCTGTGTAACATAATGCATTTTGGACAACATATTGTACAGTATGTACTGTCATGTAAGTGTACTGCATGGCACTACACAAAGTAACCAGTTTACAGCACTGAACATTAGAGTATGCATAGAACATATAAATGTTTTACCTGTACATACTGGTCACCATTGCACAAATGGCTTCCTCTTGTTGCAGAGTACAGTATACATGGGCCCTCTTCCACCTCTGCGAGGTTGTCTTGCAATCCTATGTGGTGCAGAGTAAAATTACAGTAATCTACAGTAAACATGAGATATACTGCTTTAACCCATATTACTGTAGTGTACAATAACAGTGCTTCCCACTTGTAAAATGCTGCAGTACAGTACCATACTGTAAATATGGCAAATCTTTACTGTAACACTACTTTACACTATTTGCTTCCTGCTTCTGAGTAGATTAGATGTGCTTCTCCCTCGCTCCTCTCCTCTCCTCTTTTCTTGCTTCTTTTTTCATAGTTTTAACGTTTTTTATATAGCTTTTACTACATTCTTTTATATCCTCTTTTGCTTATTTTGCTTTCTCGCTCTCTACAATTTTCAAACACCTGGAGCACCGGCGTGTACAAGCAATAGCCTAATCAAGGAGTCACCAGTCCACTGTTTGTCTCTCGGACACCTGGCAGAATATCCTCTCGGCACGGACATGTCGCCTTGCAGAGGCTGCAGCGGATATCTACAGAAGATTGCAGTACTTGAAACAAAGATATTTAAACTGAAGCAGGGCTGCCAAGTCTCACGCAATCACCGTGAGACACACGCATTTCAACCAGTTCTCACGCTCTCACGCCGCAACTCTATTTCTCACGGCGAGAAATAACAATTTGTTTTACGGGACTTTTATTTTTGAAATTCCTTGAAAGAAAGCTACCGGACATGAGTTTCGTGACGTGTGACATGTTTTGAAATCTCAAATTGTCATCCAGGTGATTAGCAGAATGATCTGTGAGAGACCTGTTGGTTCTGTCAAAGGCCGTCAAGCGGCAATGACAGCGACAGCCTAACTTGATCGTGGAAATTATTAAGGCACGGCACCTACGGCTAATCCCATTGGTTGCTATTTGTGAAGGAGCGGTGGTTAGCTTCTATACTCTTTAACCATTGGCTGACACGTCTGCCACTCCCAATGGGTCCTCGAGCTCATGGTCGTGTGAGTGGAGACAGTAATGATGATGGAGGGTTCGGTGTTGTTGAGTTATTTAGGCGGTTTATGGAGTAAAGAGAGTAACTGCTATATATATATATATATATATAACTAGATAGATAGAGTAATGTATGTGTGTAATTAGATAGCGAACTGCTTTGGCCGGTCGGAACAATAGCGGACGGCGAGAACGGGACATTGCAGATAGCATGATAGTAAGGTAAGGTATGATAGTAAGTAAACACAACTTTCCACTGTCGCTTATCTCCACAGAGAGCAGAGGACAGTCTCCTGCTCAGGATCAACCCGCTGGTTAGCGGGCTAGGGAGCGGGTTGCTGGACAGCAGGGGTTGATCAATTAGGGGGGTTTCATTGACAGTTAAAAGAGTTATTCTGATGTTACATGATTGATTGATTTATAGATAGATGATAATAAATATAATATATTTTTATTACTGTCTGAATTTGTCTTGTTTTATACAATTTTCCAATTGTTTTCATTTCTTGTGCTGGTTTATTATGATGTAAAATTGTAGGAAACTAGCAAAAATAATAATAATAATAATAATAATAATAATAATAATAATAATAATAATAATTAGGTGGGAGAGAGGGGCCGCTGCTGCCAAACGTGCTCAGTTTTGCGTCGCTCCACCGGCAAAAAATCTCACTCCAAAGTTTGGGTGAAACTTGGCAGCCCTGCTGAAGGACTCTGCGAACCGAGTGGCACCGAGTAGGGCTGCACGATTTGGGGAAAAAATCGAATTGCGATTATTTGGACAGATATCGCGATTGCGATTAATTTGCGATTATTTATTTTTTAAATAGCAAAAAAAAAAAAAAAAAAAAAAGAAGGGAGTTTTTGTAAAGTGTGGCCATATCTCCGGCTAGGAAGGTCGTATCAACGTGCAGTTTGTTTGTACGTCTTCAGGGGACTTAGAGGCTCCCTCCTCTAGCACCCCCACAGCCCGAGCTACGAGTGAAAGAACTAAACTTACATTGGGTTGCTTTAAAGTTGGGTTGCTTTAAAATCAAGCTTCAGATTAAAACATGTGATGGAGCATTACTAACCTGACTCAGGTGGTTTGTTTCACACAACCATCTAGGAAAGCTTAATTGGAAGCTGTTTGGAAAAGGGCAGGTACTTTCAAAAAATACTTGGCAGGTGATTGGATGAATCTGTCTATCACCTATTTTCAGAGAGCATTACCACATGATACCATCAAACTATTAACTGCTCTAATTCTAATGCAAGGATGAGAACTTAAAAGATATGAATTGTATATCTCATCTAGACAGGTGGCTACTTTCTAAGATGATCCAGCTATTAAAATGATCATTTGGGGATACACTGTGACTATAACTGAAAGGACCACATCTAGATGACTCGGTCAACAGTCGAACTGATGAATGATAGAATGGTGGTCTCTGACTATGGAGCACAGACACACGTCACCTTGACTTAGGAATCTGTGACATACTTCAGCCCAAGGCTAGGCTAGGCTAACCTCTGCGTCTTTAAAGCCGGCTGGTATGAACAAATGGTATGAGGTTATGCATACAGGACACATTCATGTTTGACAACAGAACAGTTAACTTCCATGTATCCATAAGCCTGCTATACTATATAAACACCAACCCGCAGGTTGCTGAGACTGTCAACTCTGTGTCTGTACTTTAACGCCGGGTTAGCATGAGTAGCTAAGCTAAGCTACCGTCTCGAAGACTACAAGTTAGCTAAGCTAAGTTTAAGGCTGGACTAACAGCACCGACATGCACTTGGCTGGTACAGTTAGTATAGTGAAATTGTACACTTACCTGTCGCAATTATAACATACTAACGTTTATCATACGTCCAGTAAGCCAAGTGGTGTCTAATTGTCTCCGTTACGTTAGCCCAAAGTCTCATAATAATTGGACTGACTGTCGTGACACAACCTATGCCTGCGTTCGTAAATTCGCTCTGAGAGCGCCGGGTTCAAAGTCATAAAGAGACCAAGTAATTTGATTGGACAAGAGGCATTCCATGAGTGCTGATCAAATTTCCAAAAGAGGTTTTAATCTCAATGTGACTTCCTGGTCAAATAAAGGTTTAAAAAAAAAAAAAAAAAAAAAATCGCAGGCAAATCGCAGTGAAAATGATACCTTCCCTCTGAATGCCCGTCGGGGGAAAGCAAGCGCCCTTGACTCTGCTTCCCTAAGACAGTGACTCTCAACCTGACATTAGTACTGCGACCGGCTGGCCGTCACTGGCTACCCAACAGCTACTGTATGAGCCTGGATTAAAGGGGCTGCAAGCTAACGATGCTACAGCACAAGCTAACAATGCTAGTACAGGGCCCACCTTAAAGCCAGCTACCAGGCTTAAGCAACACCAAGGTAATGATGCGACAAGACCAATAGCAACTTTAATTATTGGTGATTCTGCTGTAAAGCATATCAATATCGGCAGTAAGAGGAACATAAAAGCATACTGCTTCCCTGATGAGATGGTTTATAACATAACAGAAGAAATCCCACAAATCCTGTCTACCCATGAAGATGTGAACAAGATTATTCTACATGTTGGAACCAATGACATAGCCAAACAGCAATCAGAAATACTGAAACGTGACTTTGTCAAACCTAAAGATGTTAAGATCCTTGAATGTTGAATCATACATTAGTGGTCCTCTGCCTTCAAATGGACGGAGAGTTAACAGATTCAGCAGGCTACTCGGAATAAGCACATGGTTATCAACTACTTGTCACCTGCATGAAGTGAACTATATTGACAATTTCAATCTATTTTGGGAATGCAGAGACCTCTTCAGCAAGAATCGACTCAACAGAGCCGGAGAGGCGCTGTTCACCTCTAACCTACTTTACTCCATCAACCACCCAACAGTAGATAAGAACAAGGACAGGCCACAATCAAACGACTCAGCCACAGATGCCGGTCTCCCCAGCCACAAGGACAGGTCACTAGGCTACCATAGTTACCATAGTGTTTGTCCTGTTTGTCCTGTTGCGTTTCCCGTAGTTGTTCTTCCGGGTTCAGAGCACGCTGGCGTCCGCGTTGTGACTGCCGCTTCTGTTCCCGGTCCTGTCTCCTGTCTTTTTGTATCCTGTCTTTTTGTATCCTGTCCTGTCTCCTTTTGTATCCTGTCTTTTTGTATCCTGTCTTATCCTTTTTGTATCCTGTCCCGCCGAACTCCGCTGCCTTCACCCCCGCCATCTCCCGCCTCTCACCGCCTTCACTACCGGACTGCATTACTCACCGCCTTCACTACCGGACTGCAGTACTCACCGCCTTCACTACCGGACTGCAGTACTCACCGCCTTCACTACCGGACTGCAGTACTCACCGCCTTCACTACCGGACTGCAGTACTCACCACCTCACCGTTCCTGTCCCCGGGCTCTGTGTTGCCGACCGGCCCGCTGCGCGCCGCTCTCAGACATCGCTGGCCTGGCCGTGCTGTGCTATTACCCTCGTCCCGGGAGGTAGCCACCGCTCCCTCCCCGGTTCGGGGGTTGCCATCTCCGCAGGTGAGTGTCGGTCCTTCCCAGCCTTCACTCACTGCTGCGTGATTTGGTCGCTGGCATGGCACGGCTTGGCTGGCCGGCCGCGCGGGTTCGGTCCCAAGCTGGCAATACAGATGACAACGGCAACGGCTGCTGCTGCCACCAAGGCAGGCATTCTCCGCTGCCGCCGCCACATCCATCGAGGCTCGCAGCAACATCAACACCGGACTCTACACCACCCCCCCCCTCCCCGTTCACTGACTCTGTGTTCCATGTTACTTGTTGTTGTTGCTTGTTGTTTTTTGTGTCTCCCCATGTGTGTCCTATATTGTCAGCGTCTTTGAGCCTTGGAAAAGCGCTATATAAATTTAATTAATTATTATTATTATTATTAATAGCTGACGCACCACAAGACAGGGACCTCAAGGACAAGGCCTCTCCCACCCTCACAGCGCTGGACCCTGCCTCTGATGCTCAACTCGCAGAGGCGTCAGTTCCAGCGACTCCCAACCCCCCACCCACAAACCCCCAGGCCTCTACCCCTCTTTGGGGTACTCCACCTGCCCCCTTCACAACCCTCCACGACACGCCACCTCGCCCCTACCCTAGCCCCCTCCGGGCACCACCCTTCCACTTCCCCCTCCCTTCAAGCCCCGTGCTTTCATCCCCCTCAGAGGGGACGCATGCACAGGTCTCTGCATTCATCTCATCCTGTCTCACGAAACTAGCTACCCCCCCAATTCGCACACCCAAACCCCCCCATCCCACCCCCCTCCCCACCCCCATCAAAGAAAACCCAGAACACTCTCTCATCCAGCAAGGACACGGTCTCCAGCAAGAGATAAGCACCTCTGCTATTCCTACACGGATTACTGCTAGACAAAACAATCACAACTATCCCTCAGCACATCCTGTACGTAAATCAAGGCTAATAACTGTTACCTGTGTGAGACAACTGTGTATCCAAACTGTGATGCAAAGTTCATGCAGCTGAAATTAGCTCTTTTTAATGTCAGGGCTTTGAAAAAGAAATCATTCTTGATTAATGACCTGATAACCAAGAATAAGCTAGATTGTATATTTTTAGTTGAGACATGGTTAAGCAATACCGAAGGTTTAAGGACCATAATAGAAACTTGCCCCCCAAACTATAATTATCAGCAGTCAATTAGACAAAACAAGAAAGGAGGAGGCATTGCAGCTATTTATTCAGCTAAACTTGTTTTCAAGGACATTGACCTGGGTGAAGTCACATCGTTCGAATATTATGCTCTTTAGCTCAAAGCAGAAATATCAGTCCTTATCATTACAGTATATCGACCACCAAGATGCTCATTATCAGTATTCCTGCAAGAATTTTCAGAACTGATCTCAATTGTCGTCACTAGATTTGATAGATTAATCTTGAACGGAGATTTAAACATTCACATTAATAAGAAGGATGACCCCAAAAGCATAGAGCTCTTGAACCTACTGGACAGTTTTGGACTTACACAGCACATACACCAAGCTACGCATCACGATGGCAACACCCTGGACTTGGTAATAACAACAGGGCTGAACATTGATAACGTATCAGTACATGAAATGCCTGCTATCTCTGACCATTACTGTGTGTTTTTTGAAGACTAGAATACAAACGGTAGTTCAAAAAAGACTCTTAGACACCAATGCTGAAACACAGTTTTCTAACATTATGAGATCAATTGAGCCATGCAGCGACGAATACTCTTTACATGAGATGGCCCTAAATTTACACAGTACGTTAGATATTGCTGCACCCCTAAAGGTTAGGAAGCGGGCAACTGATAGAATCTCCCCTTGGTTGAGCAATACCAGTGTTAATGACAGCAAGAGGAAATGTCGGGCAGCTGAAAGAAAATGGAGGAAGACTAGGCTCACAGTTCACTGTGAAATTTACAAAGACACGATGACTGCCTACAACAAAACAATACGCCTTGCTAGAAAGGATTACTTCTCCATGATTATTACAGAAAACGCTAGTAACTCTAGAGTGTTATTCTCTACTATTGACAAGCTAATCAACACCCCCTCCGCAGCCGTCAGCAACAAAATGTGAAGAGCTTGCACTGTTCTTTAATAATACAATAACATCTATTAGAGCCAGCATCACCCCTGACGCAAACATAGTCGACCTCAGGAAAACAAAAGCAGCAACTATGAGTGAATTCACCTGTATTACACTACTGGACCTCTGTAACACAGTCTCTAAATCTAATTCCTCCACCTCCTGCCTTGATCCTATACCAACAGCATTCCTCAAGCGGGTGTTTGATAGTGTCTCAAATCATGTGCTGAAGATCATAAATACGTCGCTTCAAACAGGCATCTTCCCAGATGCCTACAAAACAGCTGTTGTAAGACCGCTACTAAAGAAACCCAACCTCAACGCCGATGCACTGAAAAACTACAGACCGATATCCAACCTCACATTCATTAGTAAGATACTTGAGAAGGAAGTTTCACTACAAATAAACTCCTTTCTCAAAGAAAATAATGTCATGGAGGAATTTCAATCAGGTTTTAGAACACATCACAGCACTGAAACTGCTCTTACTAAAATAGTGAGTGATCTCAGACTAAACTCTGATGCTAATAAGGTCTCAATTCTCGTCCTATTAGATCTAAGTGCAGCGTTCGATACGATCGACCATGATATCCTAATCAATCGTCTTGAAGAGTTAGTTGGTCTTTCTGGCAGCGTGTTGAATTGGTTCAGAACATACATTACAGGGAGAAAGTTCGATGTCAAGCTTGGAGATCATGTGTCTGAGAAATATGACAGCGACTTCGGAGTCGCACAAGGGAGCTGCCTTGGTCCACTACTATTCTCACTATTCATGTTACCACTCGGGGACATCATTAGACAGCACAACGTATGTTTCCACAGTTATGCCGATGACACGCAACTGTACATTTCTGCTGAACCAAATGATACTTCAGCTATAGACTCCATTACGAACTGTCTTCTAGCAATAAATAAATGGATGAGCAATAACTTCTTGAAGCTAAACGAGGACAAAACTGAAGTCCTACTGATCGGCCCTAAATCAAAGAGGGATATGCTGCTTAATAATCTGGGGAAACTGACATCATGGATTCATGGAAGTCTAGGTGTTATTTTCGACTCAGACCTAAGCTTCAAGTCCCATATTAACAAGGTGACGAAAACATAATTCTTTCACCTTAGAAACATTGCTAAAGTAAGACCACTTATAAACCAATAAGATGCTGAAAAACTGATTCATGCCTTTGTCTCAAGCCGGCTCGATTACTGTAACGCACTTTTACTGGCCTTCCTAAAAAAACTACTGCAAGACTTCAGCTCATTCAAAACTCTGCAGCTCGACTTCTAACTAGAACTAAGAGGAGAGAGCACATTACTCCGGTCCTAGCTACTCTGCACTGGCTGCCAGTAACATGTAGGGTTGATTTTAAGGTCCTCCTCCTTATATACAAAGCCCTTAATGGGCGAGGCCCAAAGTACATTGCTAATTCCCTTGCCAATTATGTACCCTCAAGAACACTAAGATCATCTATCGCAGGTTTATTAGAGGTTCCCAGCAACAGTCAGAAGAAGATTGGGAGCGCAGCCTTTGCCAACTATGCCCCAAAGCTTTGGAACACATTACCTTTAGAGATCAGGGATGCCAGCTCACTAAATATTTTCAAAAGAAAGCTAAAAACGCACTTCTTCAATATAGCCTTCAACTAGCTTATCTGCACCTGCCTACTGCTCATTTGCCAGCTACTGCACTTTAAATGTTTTTTTATCAACTAGCCCTTTTTAAAAATTGATTTTTTGTATTTTCTTTACCTTTTCTTTTTACTGTTTTCCCCTGCTCTTATATTCACGTACACAGACTGACTAGTTGAAAGAGGTGTGCAAAAAAAAGAAACTATAATGTTGATACTGACTGAGTAGTTGGATTTTTGGTGCAAGGTCTAGCAGAGACTGAGAACGTACACAGAGACTGGGAACGTACACAGAGACTGAGAACGTACACAGAGACTGAGAACGTATGTATAGAGACTGAGAACGTACACAGAGACTGAGAACGTACACAGAGACTGACAGCGTATACAGAGACTGAGAACGTACACAGAGACTGAGACAGACCTTTTCCAAAAACTGATGTTTGTAGTGCTGGTGGAAAGCCAGTGGGAAGTACAGAAAGACTGTGTAAGGTAGGGAGATGAAAGGGATATGGAAAGTTAGATCTTTACCTTTTCTTTTTACTGTTTTCCCCTGCTTTTATATTCATTCTATGCATGTACCGTATATGTTTTTATATATGTTTTTTATTCACTTTATGTTCTTATTCCTGTTGTAAAGCACTTTGAGCTGCATTTCTTGTATGAAAGGTGCTATATAAATAAAGCTTTACTTACTTACTTACTTACTTACTTACACTACAATACAGTAAATCTGTGCTGCAGTAAAGCTGTAAGTCTAAATGTAAAATGTAAAAAATTTAAAATGTAAAAAATGTAAAAAGTTCTTGTCCCACTGTAAGCTTCATGTTTGACACAATGACAGTAGTGCAGTGCAGATTGTTTAGTGCTGAATTACTGTCCAATATACACACCTGTTCTCCCGACAAAATGTTTGAATAATTGAATTTACAGTGGTTCTCCCAACATTTGGCTGCACCCTTCGACCTTCCTCAGCCATTGTGAGGCCGTGATTGACAACATGGTCCACAATTGTAGCCCTAATTTCATCAGGAATCTGCCTATGTACTTGGCCTCTTCTTCATCTTCCCCTGTTTTGTCCCCTCCCCGCATCCTCGCCCCTCTTCCACGATGCTGACCTTCTATTTCTGTGTGACAGTATTGTCAAAATGGTACACACTATGTCCTCCTCGGTTCATATATGCTTGCCAATTGAGGGTTCATGGGATTCAGCTCTGAGTGACTGTGGAGAAGTGGCTTATCATTGGTTACAATTAATGCTTCACACACTCCTCCTCATCAGTGAAAGCTGAGGTTCACCCGAGAGAAATTGTTTTTTCAGGAAAAAATGATAAAGAAATGTATACCAGTTGCTTGACAGATTTTGACAACTTGTTCAACATTTTTGTATGTAATGACTCAAGCAATGAAATGAGGACTATTAGTTTTATAGGGAATGACTATTCAGCATCCAAAAGTATAGTTCATTTTGACTGACATGACATAAGCAAATGATAATGTTATAAAACAGCAGAGAATTGTATGACAGCAATTGATGCATGTCCAAAAGCATTTGCCATTTGTTGGAAGCAATGAGAAACTGCTACTATGACTGGACAAATGACTAAATGTTGTGGAGGTTGAACTAACAGTTATGAGAATTGTAATTCTGTTCAGAGAAATGCACCAAAGCAATTGAGAAAAACTGTAATGAAACCCTGTCACATATGCTTGCCAATTGAGGGTTCATGGGATTCAGCTCTGAGTGACTGTGGAGAAGTGGCTTATCATTGGTTACAATTAATGCTTCACACACTCCTCCTCATCACTGAAAGTTGAGGTTCACCCGAGAGAAATTGTTCAATTTGGGAGACATTTTCAGGAAAACATTATGAAGAAATGTATAAAATTAGCTTGACAGATTTTGACAACTTGTTCAACATTTTTGTATGTATTGACTCGAGCAATGAAATGAGGGCTATTAGTTTTATAGGGAATGACTATTCAGCATTCATAAGTATAGTTCATTTTGACTGACATGACATAAGCAAATGATAATGTTATAAAACAGCAGAGAATTGTATGAAAGCAATTGATGCATGTCCAAAAGCATTTGCAATGTGTTGGAAGGAATGAGAAACTGCTACTATGATGTGCACAAATGACTAAATGTTGTGGAGGTTGAACTAACAGTTATGAGAATTTGAATTCTGATCAGAGAAATGCACCAAAGCAATTGAGAAAAACTGTAACAGAAGCCTTCATGACAATCGATTTACAATAAATACATCTGTCTAAGTAAGTGAATCATCTATCCATCAGTAATCATAAGAAATAGTAATCTATGCCAAATCCAGGGTCCAGTTACAATGCTAGAAGAACATCATTCTAGTCAGAAAGGCTTCAAACATCATTGTAGTTATGTCAGTTCTCGTAAATTAGCCTACACCATAATTTTAAATACACATTTTTAGACTATATTCAACTTTATTGTTATTGCAGAGTACAAGCATCAGACAACGAAATGCAGTAAAAAGTGTATGTCAGCAGGATTGGAACACCGGTCTTAAAAGAACACTACGGGTGAATCCCAATTCACCACTCCGGCTCCGTTTTCACCCCTACGGCTCCGTTTTGCGCGTTCACGTGTAGCCGTAGTGGCGTCCCAATTCATTACTCATTTAGGGTTAGGGTTTTCAATGGCTCCATTTGGAGCAAATCTTGACCCTCGTTCGATTCGGAGCCATGAGACTCCCTTCCGGCATGCATTGTGAAACATCTACAGAAATGTTCTTTTCGCTCTCGTAATACGGAAGCGAGCCTGAAATGTCATTAACTTTTTCTGGAATTACTTGTAATTAAAGACTTGAAAAATTATGATAACCATCGTATTATCTTAGTTTAATGTTATTTCAATGCACTATAGACCTTTTCTTTACAACAATTAAGCATAACAAAAAAAGATCGCTATTATGCCGATATTGTGCCTATGCAAGAAGCGCCCCATGGAAGCGTCAAAGCACAGCCTTCCCATAAGGAGCGCGATTCACATCGAGATGTACATTCCTGTTTAGAAATAAAAGATTACCTGTGGCGTTTGACAGCGGATGATGATAGACATATTTAATGTGAAGTTATCTATCTAACGTTAGGCTGATGTGTGCATGATAGCATGACCTATTTCCATGTTTTATTTATGGCACGTATTAAACCAAAACAACCCACAATCCTATCCGAGCAGTTGTTATTATGTAATATTGTTGATGGGTTATATCATTTAATGTTATTTCAATGCATTATATACCCTTTCTTTATAATAAGCATAACAAAAGAAATCGTTTTTATGTCGAGGTGCTGTGCCTATGCTTAACATAGAAAGTTCCACAGTCCAGCGCGCTCGGGACAGCGGGCAGGACACCGGAGCCAGCAGGACACCGGAGCACTCATATCTGCGCGTTTGTCACAGCGTGTTCCGCTGCCCCGACGTCAGTCCCATGGAAGTGTCAAGCACAGCCTTCCCCATAGAAATACATCGGTGCGCGATTTACATTTCAGAGATGTACAATCATGTTTATTTAGAAATAAATTATTACCTGTGGTGTTTGACAGCATGATAGGCGCGAATTTCCCCCCCTTTGGTGGTATATGACGCTACAGTTGTTATTATACCAAAACAACCGGCAATCTAATCCGAGCAGTTGTTATTATGTAGCCTAATATTATCGATGGATGTGCCATTTCTGATGGAGGGCAGTGAGCGGGAGACTCATCAAGGACATGTAGTTAACTAATGCAGTGGACAGCGGCTGTTTCTCCAGCGTTCCTGTCACATCGGATTTCGTAACATCCAAAAAATAAATCTGTAACTCATGCATTTTTCCATGTTTCCCTTTGATGGCATATGACGCCGTAAATGTAACTAAAGTTCAGCCGTGAAGTTGTTGCACTGTTGTCCTATATCAGTGCAGACCGGCAGCATAGGAGCACAGGTTTCATACAGGTTAGACTCAGAGCTTATTCTGTCATGGTCTGATAATGAAGCATTGTTCTTTTTTATTTGATGACTTGTTTGATCGATTGATAGCGTTCAAGTTCATTCAAGTTGTGAATGAATCGCGAGTGTCAATGCTTTTCTACGATACTACGTGTAATGCAGTGGAGGCTCCTCCATAGAGGTGGAGGAGGCCTGGCCTCCCCAATAATTTGAGAGAAGAGAGAGATAAAAAAAAATATATATATATTTATTTTATTTATTTATTTATTTAACAAAAAACGTATTTATTTTTATTTTTTTATTAATACTATTTCCGTTTTGTTCATAAATCAGAATTTTTCCATGGCTAAAACCCAATATTGCAATTGTAAAGCACCTACAGGCCAGAATCCCTATCCGTTTGTATTGAGGGAGGCCAGGCCTCCCCCAGGAAAGTGGTTTCTCATAGAAGTCAAGGTAATGCAATTTTTTTCATGGCAATATGTGATTGGCCAAATCACTGAAAATGGGTGGGCAAGGGAGGCCTGGCCTCACCATGCATTGAGTCCAGGGCTGAAAGATTGACATTTTGTTCGTCCAATCACATGAAGCCATTTTGAGAATTCGCCAGTCACTTCAGTCAAAGAAACACTCCATAGTGGCTACGACTTAGTTAGTCCTCTTCACCCCGTTGAGGGGCATAGGGCGTCCACCAGAGCTCTCCATCTCACTCTCTTTTGGGCCTGGGCCTTTGTTTCTTGCCAGCTCACCCCGATGTTCTTCAGGTCTTGGAGTGTGGAACGTCTCCAGGTGTTTTTCAGCCTTCCAACTTTCCTCTTCCCCTGCGGGTTGTAGTCCAAGGCCTGTCTAGTGATGTTGTTGGAGTCCTTCCTAAGGGTGTGCCCTATCCAGCTCCACTTTCTCCTTTTGATGGTGGTAGCTATGCTGTCCTGGTTTGTTATTCTCCACAGCTCTTCATTTGTGATTCTGATGGGCCACCACAGCTTGAGGATGTACCGCAGGCATTTGTTGACAAACACCTGGATCTTGCTTGTGAGGCCCTCGGTGGTCCTCCACGTTTCAGAGCCGTAGAGCAGGACAGTCTTCACATTGGTATTGAAGATCCGTAGCTTTGTGTTGTTGGAGAGTTGCTTGGACAGCCAGATGGGCCTGAGTATATTGAAGGCTACTTGTGTTTTGCTGATGCGTGCTACTATGTCCCTGTCTGCTCCTCCATCCCTGCTGATGTTGCTCCCTAGGTATGTGAAGTGCTCCACGTCCTCTATGGCCTCTCCCCTGAGTGTGATTGGGTCATGTGTTTTCTGGTTTAGCTTCATGGTCTTAGTTTTCCCGATGTTGATCTTGAGTCCAAGCTGGTCACTGTTAGTCTGTAGCCTATCTGTCTTCTGTTGCAAGTGTGTGTGGTTTTCGGAGAGTAGTGCGAGGTCGTCTGCAAAATCTAGGTCCTCGAGCTGGGTGAACGGGGTCCACTGGATTCCTGTCCTATGGTTTTCAGTTGTTCTTCTCATGATCCAGTCTATGGCAATGAGGAAAATCAGAGGGGAAAGGAGACAGCCCTGCCGCACCCCTGTCGTGATGGCAAAGGTGTTTGACAGTTTACCCTTGCAGATCACCCGGCCATTGGAATCCTGGTATATGTCTTTTATTACGTTGATGATCTTAGAGGGTAGGCCATAGTGACCTAGGAGCTTCCACAACACTTCCCTATCCAGGCTATCGAAGGCTTTTTCGAAGTCAACAAAGTTTATATAAAGTGCGCTTTGCCACTCAACACACTGTTCTATGATGATTCGCAGGGTAGCAATGTGGTCTGTGCATGACTTATCCTTCCTAAAACCTGCTTGCTCCTTCCTCAACTGGTCATCCAAGGCTGCTTGTATCCTATCTAAGATAATCCTACAGAGAACCTTGCTAGGGGTGGACAGAAGCATTATGCCTCTCCAGTTGTTGCATTCGCTAAGGTTTCCTCTTTTTGGAATGGTGACCATTAAGCCCGTTTTCCATTCTATCGGGGTTGTCTCTGTATCCCAGATCTTGTTGAGGAGGGGGTATAGAACCTCTGTGGACGCTTTGGGGTCGGCTTTCAGAATATCAGGGGGGATGTTATCAACTCCTGGTGCTTTTCCAGCCTTCATCTTTTTGATGGCTCTGGTTATTTCACCCTTCGAAATCCTCCCACAGTTGACCTTCAGTATTTCCAATGGTGTACTGCTGATCTCTGGTGATGTTTCTGGGGGAGGTCTATTTAGGAGCTCTTGGAAGTGTTCCCTCCAGCGGTCCAACTGTTGGGCTTCCTGTGTGAGGAGTTGTCCCTGTTTATTCTTCACCGGTCGGCTAGTGGTTCTGTTCTTCCCTGCTAGTTGTCTTGTGATTCTGTAGAGATCTTTCATGTTCCTCTGTCCCGCTGCTACTTCTGCCTCAGATGCTAGGTTGTCAATATATCTCCTCTTGTCCCTTCTTGTCTTCTTCTTCACTACTCTGCTCTGTTGTTGGTGCTCTTGTCTCCATTTCCCTTTCTTGGTCATATCTGGCTCCCTATTGCACTTGTTTTTGAGGTTCTTCCTTTCCTCTATATCTTTCCATGTGTCATCTGCAATCCAGTCCTTTCTTTCTCCTTTCCTATAGCCTAGGACCTGTTCACATGTGTCGATGAGGGCCTTCTTGCAGCTTTCCCAATGTTCCTCAACATCTCCCATTTCTGCTAATGCTTGGAATCTGTTTATAAGTGTAAGCCCTGCTTCCTGTCTAACCTGGTGATCCCCTAGTTTCCTGATGTTGAATTTTCTCTGGGTCCTACTTCCTTCCCCTGTCCTTGCAGCTAGTTTCAGTCTGAACTCTCCTATCAGCAGGTGGTGGTCAGAGTCGATGTCTGCTCCCCTCTTTACCCTAACATCTAGCAGCAGTTTTCGCCATTTTCTTGTTATTGCTATATGCAGGGTGCGAAATAAGGGGGAGCTCGGGGAGCTATAGCTCCCCTAGTGGTGACATGAGCTCCCCTGGAAACATGGTTTGTGACATTTTGGGGGAGCTCTAAAATATTCCAAATTGCGATGGATTTATTCCAAGTTGTGACGGATTTTACCTGGTGTAATATGATTTGTAGAGGCATACAATCTATTTTGATGTTGGTATTAGGTATATAAATGATATATAATATGTGTCGTACTGGTGGCACCACGTGATCATTGCCAAATTCCACTCCACCCAAGAGGACATCTCCAACTCCACTCAGTCAATTGTTGTGCTAATTATTTAGGGATTTGAACATCTAGTCCTATTAAGAATCCTATATAGCCTACATATAGGCCTTTATTGGCTACAACTATGCGACAGTAACAGAGCGGGGTGCACTGACGCTGAACCCCTCATAGTGAGAAGTAGGTGGACAACGCGTGGTGCTGAAATAGCCGACATGCGGTGTGTGGTTTGAAAAAAGTAACGCCAGCTCAGTAAATAATTCAAACTTAAAGTTTACTTATAGGCTATGTGAATGTGACTGCACCACACATGTGAACAGTAACAAAGCAAATGCAGTTTAATTTTATGAAAAACATTGACAACTAAATCGGCGCAAAAAAAAAGGCTGAATCCGCTTAGCCTATATGCTCCTGAAAAACATTTAATGACAGAGCAAACACGCTACATTACTAGGGATAATAATTACAATGAGCCATTCATTAAAAATAGAAAAAATAATATTAGGCTATTAAATCTCACTTAATGAGAAAACTGGCATCTCCCATCGGTCACTATTTGTTGGCTATCTGGTGATATGGACGTCTTTGAGTGTCTAGAAAAGCGCTATAAGTCTAATGTATTATTATTATTTATTATTATTATGGACGTCACTTTAATCCGGCAGTTCTCAAGGTTTTTATGCACCAATCGATTCCTTTAGTCCGTCTTTATCACATTCATTGACGAAAAGGACGACTCGCATGTATAGGTGGAAGGGAACATTCATTGTGAGCACGGAAGATGTGAGTCTCTCACAACGGCTTTGCATTGATGAAACCAGGTAGGATGAACGCATAGTTCACTGTCCATTCCTCTTTAAATGCCCTGTTTTCACCGTCAACTTTCCTCTTTAGACCTTTGGAGACGGAGAGTGACATTATGTTTCTCTTGCTAGCTAGCAGGTTAAATGTTTAGCTAACTTCACCCGGCACGCAAACAACCAATCCAATAATAGTGTGACCTTGTAAGTCTGGGAGGAGGGGGGAATCATTATCAGAATAAAACTATGTTAAATAATTATTAGAATAAGTTAGGCTGCGCTACATCGTCAGTCCACACATTTCTTATTCAAAACTATGGAAAAGGGTGAAACTACGTTGTTGAGAATCACAACACAAACTCGCTAGTCAAGCCAAAATACAGCAGCGAAATGGATTGGACTGCTACCTAGTTAACTAGAACACTACTTTACATTGTTAGCAGGCTCACAAAACAAGCCGTGTTAGTTGACTAGCGATGTGTCATTGATTTTCGACAACGCGGAAATGTATTAATATTTTTCGAAATATTAAAAAATAAATAAAAGTCAAAGCATTAGAACGTAGAACGGAAAATCGCACGCGCGCTTTGCGCACGGAAAGCCACCGGCCCCGATTTGGCCAGAATTTTTTTTTCCGTCAGGAGATTTTTTTTTTTTGCTTTAATCCCTGGGCTCCCCCGCACACCGTGATTTAATTCGCACACTGCCTATACTGTCCCTCAGTCGAGCGCGCTTCATCATCCCCCTTCTAAAACTGCCATCTCCCCTTTCCATCCCTTATGTCATTTTATCAATGAACATTGTATTAATGTTATTTCAACATTTAAGTCTCTTTCACACATAGTTCCCTGTAACTTCAATGGAATCCCAAGCTGTGCCGTCCAGGCATTTTCGCCGTTCACTCATGAGTCAAATGCCGGTAGATTCGCATCTTGTTGGCGTTTCCCTGGTTGCGAGATCTAAACTACTAGAACTGAAATCGTCAGGTAACAGACACGTAACATCCATATGCTGTATATATAAATACATATATTTGACTACCAGCAAGACACTGGAGCACTCTATAAACGCGGAGATTGTATGAGCCCCGCGTCAGTCAGCCTTTTCGTAGAAATACATCGCTTCCCAATCCCTGGTTGCGAGATCTAAACTACACATCTACTAGAACTGAAAGCGGCAAGTAGGCTAACAGGCACGTAACATCCATAATACTGTATAAATAAATATATTTGACTACCAGCAAGACAGCGCTGCACTCGTATCTATCAGCCTGTCTGTATGTCATAATGATGTCATTGAATGTCGTGGAATGGTCATTGAATGCCGATGCTGAGATACTGTGCTGATGGACCATTCGCTGACTGTCGTAATAAATCAAGTACAGAGATTCCGACCTGTGTTGAACATCCTATTTCCTTGTCAAATCGTGTATGCTGTGCACCTAATCTATCCTGAGATGACACAACGCATTTAAGATCACAATCCTCAATAGATTGATTCCATCGTTTTACCGACAAGAAGATTCTACAATCTATCAGCCTTTCCGTATAAATACATCGCTCCCTGTATAACGATATATATATAGTATATAACGTTACATGTTATAAGGCTGATCTGTGCATGATGGTGCTGCATTTTGACATAATTCTTATCGCATTTCCCCCCGTTGTGCTGTGCTGTGCCGTTCCATATTCCAGCGCTTCATCATCCCCCTTCTAAAACTGCCATCACCCCTTTCCATCCCTGGCGTCATTTTATCAATGAACGTGGTATTATACATATTTACATATTACATATTTGTTGTTATTTATGGAAATGTCCGGTTGCTGGAGGAACCAGGACGCCGGCTACACTGCACAGTTTAGCCCGAAATAGAGAGAGTGCTTTACACCCCGAGAAGTTATGCTTTTAACCGTAAACTCAATGAACCGGGAGTTCACCCGCTGCTGCTCGCAGCACCGCTTGCTGCTGGATGAAACTCCCGTTGACAGCGGGGGGAGAGAATAGTTTTAACAGGGAATTCGCTCCGCGCTGTGTCGACCGTGATAAGAGTGTCGTATCGACACCATTCAAATGGTTTTGGATTTCCTGTCCTCTCCCCTATCCGGACACGTTTGAATTGTTATCCTAACCCACGGTAAACCACAGTTATTAACCCGCAAAGGGTGCCTCCGGGCACCGTGTTTGTCCGTGAATAACACCGGCTATGAAGGTGGTACAATCACAATACTCCTTTGCTAACTTCACCATCGGTATACGGTCATTTTGAGCCCTTAACCACCGCGCTGACACCCCGAGAAGATATGCTTTTAACCGTAAACTCAATGAACCGGGAGTTCACCCGCTGCTCTAAGCAGCAGCACGTCATGGAGGATATCAGCGGGGGGACAGACAATTTCTACCCGGGAATTCGCTCCGCGCTGTGTCGACCGTGATAAGAGCGTCGTATCGACACCATTCAAATGGTTTTGGATTCCCTGTCCTCTCCCCTATCCGGACACGTTTGAATTGTTATCCTAACCCACGGTAAATCACAGTTATGCCTCCGGGCACCGTGTTTGTCCGTGAATAACACGGCACACAATGATACTACAGTTCATAAAGCAGACAAGTGAAGGCAGTGGTTTTAAGGGTTCAAAAAACATGACTTTATTATGTGTACATAGCTTCCTCTCTCTCTTTCTCTTTCTCTCCAAAAAACCACGGTTAATAATAGACCACATGCCGAGGAAAAAGTATACGATAGCTTCAAGTTCCTCCATGTTGCTATTGTTGTGGCTGTGTTGTGTCTCGTGAAAATATACGTCACCACCATGGCGCGCTTTTATGACGCGTAACTCCGCCTACTATCTCCTACTCCTCCTACTCGTTCCTGGTCTCTTGTGTATAGTGGAAAACCAGAACTGTTCAAAAGCGTGCCGAAGCGTGCCGAAGCAAGCCGACCCGAGCCGAGCCGGTGTAGGTACAGGATTTTCCCACCCTGGAGGTTTTTCCTACCCTACCAGATCCGGTCATAGGTTCTGCCCTTTCCGGCCATAGGTAGCGCTATGATTCGCTGACGACGATGACTTACGATCACATGATGACCGCCATTTTTACCCATCAGTAATTTTGGCTGTTTATAGATCTAATCTCTGTAGCTACCTTAAGATACATGGATGTTGCGCGCGGATGTTGCGCACGACAGAGAGAGACAGAGAGCGACGAGAGAGAGTTTAGGTGAGAGAGAGAGACAGGTGAGAGAGAGAGTTTAGGTGAGAGAGAGAGACAGGTGAGAGAGAGAGTTTAGGTGAGAGAGAGAGTTTAGGTGAGAGAGAGAGAGTTTAGGTGAGAGAGAGAGTTTAGGTGAGAGAGAGAGTTTAGGTGAGAGAGAGAGACAGGTGACAGAGATGGAGTTTGATACAGCACTCAAGTTTTACTTGATGCATGATATGTATCCTCCTGGCATGCCCAAGGTTGGAAACCTTAAATCAAGGATTCGAAAGGCGTCCAAGAATTACTTGATGAAAGGTAAGTCAGTGTGAATAACTATGTCATATCCACTGCTTGAAATGGCGAAAATGCATAGGCCTATATCAAAATTGAGTGTCTCATTAAGCATCTGCTAACTATTGTGTGCATAAAACCTGTTTCCAGTGGCTTTATATTTGCACTTCTAAATGAATGCTGTATTTTTCTGCTGTATCAGGTGAGGAGTTGTACTATAAGTGCAAGGACAAACTTCGCTTGGTGGTGTGCAACAAAGATGGAGTTCGTGATGTCCTGATGGTAACTTTCATATCTGACTTGAGTTCTTGTCCATCATCTTTCCCAATTATGACAAGATTATCATTGTTGGAGACCTCAAAACCTACTTATTCAATCTCACCTTTTAACACTAGGAAAGCCGTGAGGTGTTAAACAGCACCAGTGAGTACAAAAAAAAATCTACCTTTGCACTCGATCAAATTTCAGGACCCTCCTTTCATGACTTTTCCTAGATATGTGCGTTCTACCACCCAGCATCTTTACATTTTCAAAATCGAGTAAGTATAAAGCGATTTTGCAGTATTTCTGTGTGTGTCTGTGTATTTGCATTGGAATTCAGCTGCCATCTTTTTCTCCAAGGCTGCAATTCTCTTTTATATCAGCAGAGGGAGCAAGGACACACACACACAAGGGGACACACACAAGGGGCTTCAGTGGATAAGACTGATATTTGTAAACATATATAGGCTAAATAAAGCAATAGGGATACATAAGATATGTATATGTACAGACAGTTATGAAAATTATAAACTGTACAGTATGTCTCCCAATCCCTTCAGACGTTTGAAGTGCTGCCTGTCTATAGTGCTGCCTGTACTCATCAACGTATATTATTTAAAAATATATATTTATAATATTGTATATAATGTCTTTTTTGTATATCACTGTAGACCACAGTCTCACTCACATATACACAACACATAACACAACACTGTTGTGTATAATAATAATAACTGTAATACACAACAGGCAAGATGGTTGTAGCCTACATAGATATATACACAGATTAACACTCGTTTTCGAACATTAGATAGTTGATTTTGGCAACATTGTAGTAGCCAATTGCAGAGTGTATTAATAATGTTGTTTGTTTCAATCCTCAGTGTGTTCATTTTATAGTGTGCCGTGAACAAAAAATTGATAATAATCGTTTTCGAACATTATACTACATTACCCATGCTGCTTAGCGGTGATGTCAAATGATGTCACGATGATTATGCCTGTTGCAACACTGCGTTACCACAATCATCCACAGAACGCTGCCACCCCCCACAGCGGGAACACGGATGACCACGGCAACACAATGCTGCAACACCCATCACCTTCCTTTTCAATAATAGCAATCAACCATCATTCAGACATATACATATCTTATGCATCCCCACCGCCATGCCACAAACATGAGTCCCACGCAGCGCCGAAGCCCGAACCCGAGCACAACGTGTGCCCCCCCCGACGGTGACTAAGTTGTGCAGCAAACTCTTGGCTATGTACTGTTGACAAAATACATCCAACATCTAAATAGCAAAAAATATCGTTTTAGTAATATTGTTACTAACGTCAGAACATGAGAGTTCTCTCGAGGAATCTCGCATACTATTTACGGTAGTATGTAGAGCTGAATTCGACCCTAAGAGAGACTCCTTCGGTCTTGCAGACTCCAGAGGGATAACGTATATAACATTGATCCAACGTTACTGTATGATAATATTGCATAAATCATAAAACAATTGTTGGGTGAATAAACTGTCTCTTGCCGTGAAATGTGTACATCAAATAAAATGATGTCGGCGATGATTATGCCTGTACAGCGCTGTCAATTTTCAAATAATGCTATAGGCTATATATCTATCTACCCTCCCTCCACCCCCACCCAGAGAGCTTTGGACTGTCTGGATATGAACACTTGAACACTTGATCTCTGCACTTTATATTTATATTAATTATGACTCTTGCTCTTAATATGAACACCAATATATATATAAAAAAGTAGAAAGTGAATAGGAGGTCGCCGGAGCGCTCAGTGTGGGCGCTGTCAGGTACAATTAGTAGTCTCCTAATCTCGCTACAGTTTGAGCGAGACTGTAACTGTCATTGTTTGAATGAATGAATGAATGGTCTTTATTGTCATTGACTGTCAGCCCCTAAAACTGCCTTAAGCTTGAGAGCCGTGTTTGAAACCCGCTTGGCTCCCCTTGGGAGGTGTGGGGGATGGAAGCGGCATCCTTTGTTTGGCTGATCTGCAACAATCATCGAGAATAAGATTACCATCCCCCATGCTTCAACCATTACATCAAGTGAATGGAACTGACTTTAGAAACGAGTTATTCTGGTTTATTTCCGATGACTAGTATGTGTGTATTCCCACAGGAAAGGCCAAGGATTTCCACTTACACATGTGTGAGGAAACGTAACAGCGTTTTGTTACAGAACTGTTCGCAAATGTTCCATTTGTTCATTTGCTTTATTGAGGTGACTCTGCGAAATGACAATAACTAAACAAGTCCTGACAACAAAAATATATTTATAATATTGTATATAATGTTTCTTCTGTATATCACCACAGTCTCACTCACATATACACAACACAACACTGTTGTGTATAATACAGTTTTCTCAGTCGCTTTGGTGCATTTCTCACATCACTATTAACATTTGCACAACAGTTGAATAGATGAAATCTACAGTGGGTTACACATTACTGTATTTAGTGAGGTAAATAAGTACAAGACGCTGAATAGTTATGTTTCACATTTTTACTGCATATGCTCTTTGCAATTCAAATGTGTTCACAGCATTGTGCAAAAGAAAAATACAAACTTATTTAGAACAAACATAAGAAACACCCTTTGGGTAGTGCTGTGCACAACTGTAAACAATATTGCAGTATTCCCTCCTCGTTGGCCTGGGACATCAGTGGCTCTCTGTCCAATGCGATTTCTGCCACGCCTTCTACCTTTTGCCAGATTGAAACTCACCTCATCAAGATATATGAATGTGTGCAGCGGTTCCCTGGCGTCCAGCTCCAGTACATGCTTTATCCCAGAATAGAGAGAGAGAGAGAAACTATAACAACTTTTCCTGTGTAACATAATGCATTTTGGACAACATATTGTACAGTATGAACTGTCATGTAACCAGTTTACAGCACTGAACATTAGAGTATGCATAGAACACATAAATGTTTTACCTGTACATACTGGTGACGGATCTCCTTCACTCTGTCACTGTTCCGTTCAAATGGCACATTATACAGTTGTTTCATGCGCATTTCATTTCTCCTAAGCACTCTGTCAATTGTAGAGATTGAAACGGATTCAATATTGCCAAAGATATTGTCATCCTCTATAACAGCGCTCTGGATCTCTCTCAACCTTATGGCATTGTTTGCAATCACCATTGCACAAATGGCTTCCTCTTGTTGCGGAGTAAAAATGGGCCCTCTTCCACCTCTGTGAGGTTGTCTTGCAATCCTATGTGGTGCAGAGTAAAATTAGAGTAATGTACAGTAAACATGAGATATACTGCTTTAACCCATATTACTGTAGTGTACAATAACAGTGCTTCCCACTTGTAAAATGCTGCAGTATTGCAAATATTTACTGTAACACTACTTTACACTACAATACAGTAAATCTGTGCTGCAGTAAATCTGTAAATCTAAATGTAAAATGTAAAAAGTGACGACAAGTTCTTGTCCCACTGTAAGCTTCATGTATGACACAATGACAGTAGTGCAGTGCAGATAGTTTAGTGCTGAATTACTGTCCAATATACACACCTGTTCTCCCGACGAAATGTTTGAATAATTGAATTCACAGTGGTTCTCCCAACATTTGGCTGCACCCTTCGACCAGCCTCAGCCATTGTGAGGCCGTGATTGACAACATGGTCCACAATTGTAGCCCTAATTTAATCTGAAATCTGCCTATGTACTTGGCCTCTTCTTCCTCTTCCCCTGTTTTGTCCCCTTACCCTTCCTCCCCGCATCCTCACCCCTCTTCCAAGATGCTGACCTTCCATTTCTGTGTCACAGTATTGTTGAAATGGTACACACTATGTCCTGCTCGGTTCATATATGCTTGCCAATTGAGGGTTCATGGGATTCAGCTCTGAGTGACTGTGGAGAAGTGGCTTATCATTGGTTACAATGAATGCTTCACACACTCCTCCTCATCAGTGAAAGCTGAGGTTCACCTGAGAGAAATTGTTCAATTTGTTTCAATTGTTTCAATTTTAAGGAAAAATGATAAAGAAATGTATACAATTTGCTTGACAGATTTTGACAACTTGTTCAACATTTTGGGATGTAATGACTCAAGCAATGAAATGAGGACTATTAGTTTTATAGGGAATGACTATTCAGCATCCAAAAGTATAGTTCATTTTGACTGACATGACATAAGCAAAGATAATGTTATAAAACAGAAGAGAATTGTATGACAGCATGTCCAAAAGCATTTGCAATTTGTTTGAAGGAATGAGAAACTGCTACTACTAAGTGCTTCAACACAGACGGGGGGAATTTTATGAATGAAAGTGAAACCGCAGGGTGCGTTCGTAAATTCGCTATGAGAGCGCCGGAGCGCACACCGGGTTCAACGTCATAAAGGGACCAGGTAATTTGATTGGACAAGAGGCATTCCATGGGTGCTGACCAGATTTCCAGGGCGAATTTACGAACGCATGCTAGCGAACTTATAATATATAAACGGGTTATTTTGATAAACTGGACACATTTTGGGAATATATATTGGTACTTTCTCACCTGAAAACATATTAAAACTTCATAAAATGACATGTTAACCCTTGCAAAGGCAAAATTACAGCTTTTTTCTTTTTGAAAAAAAATGGAGGATTCAAATCGCGTCTGCTCGCGGTGCGAAATGCATTCTGGGAAAAAGGCGTCGGAGCCTGGCAGACGACATCGCCCTCCAGCGATCCTTGTCCGTCAGTATACTCTTCTCCATGTTAAAATCTGCTGGTGCTGTTTAACACCTGATTGCGGTGGAATGAATGGCGATCCCATGGCTGTTCTAGTGTTAAATGTCTGTCTTTATTGTTGTTTCATCTGTTCTATTGTTGTTTTATCTTCTTTGCTCTCTGTGAAGCACATTGTGTCACATTTTTGTGAGAAATGGGCTATACAAATGAAGTTTGATTTGATCTGAAGGAGTGCCACGACAACCATGGGACTGGGGGTCATCCAAGGAGACGCCGAACGCTGGAGAAGGTGATGGCGTCCTACCACTGGCCCACCTTGCGGGAGGATGTCACAAAATGGGTGAGTTTTTTATGTTATTAGTGCATGTTGTGTGTGAACATTGTAATTTATACACTGCCCGTTAGCAATGATCTTTTACTCAAAGATCTCCAACTCTTGTGTAATTCTCATACTGACCACAATCTGATTCTGCACTGGAACACCCAGACCATCATACAGGCCGCAGCCCCTCAACCACAGCGGTTCTGCACCTAAGGCACTAAGCCCAGCAGCTGACCACCACCACCAACTCAACCACATCAAGAATTCTCTGACTCTAGATAATTTCCTCTGAAATGTCACTGTTTTAAAGGTTGATGAGTGCCCCCGCTGTCAACATCATGAGAAAATAAAGACAGTTGCACCTGTACTCCATCCCATCCAAGTGAAAGAGGCATGGAGTGTCCTGGGGATTGATCTCATTGGTCCACTTCCCACCACTGCAAAGGGCAAAAGGTAGCTACTGAATGTTGGGCAGAAGTATGTGTAACCCCTTTTGGTTAAAGCTAGTGAGATAAGCTGACATCATGTATTGGATAAGTCAATAAAAGTTATGAAGCAAGTTTTTGGTGGACCCCATGAGGAATAGCTGCTGCAATGCTGTAGCTAATGGAGAAAAATCTGCATTTTTCATTGCAGATACATTCTGACTGCAACCGACCTCTTCACCAAGTGGGTTGTGGCAAAAACCCTCTACACCAAAACAGCCAATGAGGTGTCCAGGAAGATAGTCAACATTCTTCTTGACTTTGGACTGGTAGAGAGGATCATTAACGACCAAGGACGGGAATTTGTGAATGAGGTACAGTTATGTATATAAGACACAGTGTATGTGATGTGTGACATTTGATAATTGTAATTTAATCTAATTTAATTGCATACACTAGTGCATCTGCAGGTCAACCGTGGTGTTTTTGAGGCTCTGGGTATCAAACACTGCATCATGTCAGCCTACCACCCCCAGGCCAATGGACAGGACGAGTGCACAAACCGCAACGTGAAGACTGCGCTTGCCAAGTACTGTGGGGAGGGACAGAACGACTGGGATGCCCATTTGAGGGGCCTACTATTGTGTAACAACTGCCTATGTAAACAATTCAAACAAACATAGAAAGAAACAAAAAACAATTCAAACAATATAGAAAGATGGTGAAATGCTATTGATTGTACTTTTGTTTTGTTTTACAGCGATCAACCAAGTACACCCCGTACTTGGCACTGTTCGGACGGCACCCTCGCAGCCCAGGTGCCATCAACACAACACAGACTGAGGAGGGTGACGACTCAGCTGTGGTTGTGGTTGATTTGCCAGAGGAGGATGTACAGGCGAAGAGTGTCGAAGTTACAGATCTACATGCAAAGGTGATGTAAAAATGGCAATTTATGCATAATAATATCTAATAATAACAAATATGCATACAATGGCAATATATGCTATAAAATATGAATATGTTTTAAGGGACAATTAATTAAATTATAACAATTTTTCAGATTTACCAGAACATCCAAATTGCCCAGGCAAGGCAGAAAAAGGCCTACGAGGCCCGGAACAAAAAGGGGGTCAAATCCATTGACTTCAAACCAAGTACACCCCGTACTTGGCACTGTTCGGACGGCACCCTCGCAGCCCAGGTGTCATCAACACAACACAGACTGACGAGGGTGACGACTCAGCTGTGGTTGTGGTTGATTTGCCAGAGGAGGATGTACAGGCGAAGACTGTCGAAGTTACAGATCTACATGCAAAGGTGATGTAAAAATGGCAATTTATGCATAATAATATCTAATAATAACAAATATGCATACAATGGCAATATATGCTATAAAATATGAATATGTTTTAAAGGACAATTAATTAAATTATTTTAAAAATCAGATTTACCAGAACATCCAAATTGCCCAGGCAAGGCAGAAAAAGGCCTACGAGGCCCGGAACAAAAAGGGGGTCAAATCCTTTGACTTCAAAGTTGGGGATGAGGTCCTATGGGCAAACAAGCGGAAGAGGGAACAGGAGGTGAGCGTGATGCTGAATGGTAAATAATAGTGTTTTTTGTTAGTTCAATAGTTGTGATTGCACCATGCATTTTATTCCTTCAGTGTGAGCGGTCTGACAGTGTGGTGGGCAGCAATGCCATAAGAAATGACCACAGCTATGCCCCAACAATGCGAGAGGAAGACGTCAAGAAAAAGAGGACAGAAGACGACAACTTGGGTATGTTTCTCTTCACCAGTACTGTATATTACTATAACCTTATATGAAAACGGTGCCACTACACCACTGGCTGTAGAACTGTTTCTATGGACCACTGTAAGAGGACTTTAAACAGTTTTTGTCTTGTAGACCGTGGCAAGTCCACCCTCCTGGGAGCGGAGTGGATGAAGAAGAACGCCCACCGGCTGGAAGGGAAGGTCCAGGAGCCTGCTTTTCTTTAATTGGACAAAATACAGAGAGAGGAAATAGAGGCTAAATTGAAACTGACTGAAGACGAAGAAGAACGTCAAGAATTGCTGGACATTTTTTTGTTTGAACTTGAACATTCAATTGATTATGATTTATTTCTGTTAGAGGTCAAGGACAATCTTGGCATCCCTGTGTGCGCAAGTTTCAAGGCTCCCAGTTCGGAAGAGTGATTGATTAATTAGTGTGTTTGCAGTCGCAAATATAAAACTGAATCTGAACAGTAGTGTGAACTACATGTTGGTCACATTACCCCAAACGATAACGGTGGATGACCGATGGCCTTATTCAATTAATTAATTAATTAATTATTCACTTATTCCTTCCAGCTAGAGTCTGGATCTAGCTAGAGTTATAGTCATGTCAGATGGAGGGGCTTTTGACACGTGCATGCTGTCTGAGTCAGTCCATCCTCTTCATGGGCGTGGGTTAGATGTGGCTACAGGCCCCACGCTTTTAACTGCCAGGCTCTCCCTCCGTCTCTCTGGGGCCTACGTCCAGGATCGGCCTGGTGACAGACTAGACAGCATTATTAACATTGGCCATGGAATTGTCCTGCCGGAGACCGGCTGTTACCCATTGACGCATCCTGTTTGTCCATAGCTCCCGCTCTGTAGCATCTCCACTCCTCCTTATGGTGGTGACAATACCCGGTCCCTTGTGGGGGTCACTACACTCATTGGTGTGGTTATTATCATGGTTCTGCTTGTAGAAATGCCACTATGGTGGTGACAATACCCAGTCCCTTGTGGGGGTCACTACACTCCTCATTGGTGTGGTTAATCTCATGGTTCTTCTTGTTTGAGGTTTTCCCAAATAAGATATATATGTACATGCTATATTTCGGTTAACCTACACAATGTTTTTACTTGATTCCAGCTAATTTGTGAATGAATACGTTTTTGTTTGTGTATGGTCAATCCATTTTTGTGTAAATATGGTTTCATGCTGTATTGATTTACAATAAATTCATTGCATTTCATTCAATCTTGTTGCTTTACTACAAAAAACACATCTGATTGAGGAAGACTACAAAACATTGAGAAAGGATTTGGTAAACCAAGTATTTCATGCGTCATAAGAAGAGGGGTGTGGCCATAGTAATTAATACATCTACCATTCTCTGAAGAGAAAGTGATAAAAGATAATAGGAGAAGATATGTAATGGTTGACCCTATTACATTAACCATAGCTAAATAAGTAATGAATCTTTTTTTCATTTCATACCTAGAAAATTAAATTAAAAAGAATTAAAATGATTAACAAGCATAATGGCACAGAGAATGCCGTCAGAACGGCAGAGTCACTACCCATCTTCCGTCGTAGACTGAAGACCCATCTCTTCAGGTTACATCTTAACTGCTCCTCCTGAGACATCTTCTGACCCTCACCACTACGTCTCCTAAAGACACCCGCTTTTCCCTCTACTGTGTCCCTAAGAACTTCTACTGCCCCCCTTGTACTGTTTCTCAGTTTCTCCAGTAAAAAAAAAAAAAAAAAAACTTTTAGTAGAAAGCGATAATAGGGAGAAGGTTTTTCCTTCTATCAGTGGCCCCGGGCCCGAGCTAGAGTACTCTTCCTGCAACGAATAGTGGACTGCTGATTCACATGCTTAGTATTCAAATGTATTGATTGTAAGTCGCTTTGGAATAAGGCGTCTGCTAAATGCCAAAAATGTAAATGTAAATGAATGCAGAGATGTGTATATATACAAAGGGTTGAAATATATGTTGTTATTATTATTATTATTACTTTATTATCACATAACAGCTATTTGAAGCAAACTATAGAAAATGTATAACAGTGAAATACATTCTTAGAAATGTCTACCATGTCATGATTACAAAGATACCACTTGAACACGCACACTGTGACACATTGGTCACACGCACGGGCACACACGCGATGTGCGCGAAACACACACACACACAACACACAGTTTCAGATCTACTAACGGGTCTTCGTTGTCATCGTTGGCATCGCGAATCATAGCGAATCATAGCGCTACCTATGGCCGGAAAGGGCAGAACCTATGACCGGATCTGGTAGGGTAGGAAAAACCTCCAGGGTGGGAAAATCCTGTACCTACACCGGGCCGATAGTGGAAAAGCGCCATTTGAGAGCCGGAACCTTTTTGCCAGGCTGCGTGTGACGTGTGACGCTGCACACCGTTGATTGGTCAATGGAAATCGTCATCCCATGTTCATAGATTTCTTCACTAACCGCCATCTTTAAATACCACAACAGATTTCGCTCTATGTCACTTAGCTTATTAATAAAGATTCGAAATATTATGCTGACCATCGTATTATCTTAGTTTAATGTCATTTCAATGCATCATAGAACTTGTATTTACAACAAGCATAACAATAAAAAATCGCTATTATGGTGATGTGCTGTGCCTATGGTGTTGCTGGTTGAAACTCCCATTGACAGCGGGGGGAGAGAAGTTCTACCAGGGAATTCGCTCCGCGGTGTGTCGACCGTGATAGCAGTGTCGTATCGACACCATTCAAATGGTTTTGGATTCCCTGTCCTCTCCCCTATCCGGACACGTTTGAATTGTTATCCTAACCCACGGTAAACCACAGTTATTAACCCGCAAAGGGTGCCTCCGGGCACTGTCTTTGCCCGTGAATAACACCGGCTATGAAGGGGGTAAAAATACAAGACTATGCTGGCTCACTCCACCATCGGTATACGGTCATTTTGAGCCCTGAACCACCGTGGTGCCACCCCGAGAAGTGAACCGGGAGTAAACTCAATGAACCAGGAGTTCAACATGCGTCAAGTGCTTATATTCACTACGAGCAGTGTCGACATCGATCAGGCAGTAGCCATCTCATATGCTCATACAGTTCATAAAGCAGACAAGTGAAGGCAGTGGTTTTAAGGGTTCAAAAAACATGACTTTATTATGTGTACATAGCTTCCTCTCTCTCTCCCTCTCTCTCTTTCTCTTTCTGTCACAGCTCCGCCCCTGGCTCATCAGACGTCGATCAGTGAACGATTAAGGGCCAATCCCAATTCCCTTTTCTACCCCTATGGCTCGTTTTCGAGTGTCACTCGATTCGAAGGCAAGGCCGAATACGTCACAAGCCCTACCCCTTGAAATCTAAGCCCTATGAATTGGGATAGCCCTTCACGGCGCCTACGTCATCAACAGTGGTTTAGACGCGGTACGGGTGACGCGTTGTGTTGCCGGCGAATTCTCTCTCCTGTGACCGGAGGAGATAGCAAAGATGGCGGCCGTTAGCATCACAAACACTATGATAACATCCTCCGTAGTATCTAGTCTATCTCAGTCACAGACATGTTCAACAACAAGGAAGGGATACAACTAATAAACATGTTAACTCACTATTCACCTTGTTATACAACAACTACTACTACTACTACTACTACAAGTATTCTGTTCCCACTGCGCGTAACCAGGGCGCAACTTCCACAGATAGCGAACACACACTGACACACAAATGAATCCTCAGACGCTGGAGTAAAGTTTAGTTCCTTACTCAACCCTCAGAAACATGAGTGGTCGTTTGGTTATTTTGTAAAACTGTAAATAAACATAAGAGTACAATTACTGTAATGCTCAAAACTATACTGTTACACTTTCAACATCAACAGTATGTAGCCAACATATTATATTAATATAGCAATACAAATAGTTATACTTAAATAATATAAGCTATGTATTTATAAACATATACATTATACATTGTAGTTAAACAAGAAAAGAAAAGGCAACTTACAAGCAAAGCCTTTTCCAGGGCAAGAATGTAAACAAAGAGATTCTCCGGAGCTTTTCCTCTCAACTAGCTGCTGCTACGAGCTATCACGTCTGAACAGTGTGCTCACGTCATGTGACTAATGTTCGTCATGTGACTGATCAAAACCGAAACTGAATAAAGGCAGTAACAAATGTAATGTCATAAAATGTCCACTAGATGTCTCCAAAATAAAAACCTATGAAACCATGACACTCCCCGTCTGGTATGGAGGAAATACCACTATGAACTAACTCAGGGATACTCAGTCCTTTGGCGACATGAGAAGCACTGTCTCAGATATTGGTCTCAAGAACGTTTTAGCCGTCCCATGTTTGGTGATCTTCACTTCGATTCTTCTGATCTTCCCGTCCTTGTCAGGGAATGTCTGGCTGACTAGTCCTAAGGGCCAGTCGTTGCGCTTAGCTTGAGCATCTTTGAGAAGGACCAAATCCCCTACTTTAAGGTTCGGACGTTCCTCTTGCCACTTGCTGCGACTCTGTAGTGTCGTGAGGTATTCATGTCTCCATCGGCTCCAGAAAGTATTTGCAAGGTGCTGAACCTGTTTCCACTGCTGTCTGTGGAGGTCCATATCACTAAAATTTCCCGGAGGAGGAAGTGGAGTGCACATCTTCTGCGTAAGAAGCATAGCTGGTGTTAGAAGAAAAGGAGAGTCTGGATCCATTGAGATGGGGGTGAGAGGTCTGGCGTTGATTATGGCTGTAACCTCTGCCATCAGGGTGGAGAGAACTTCATGAGTCAGGCGAGAAGGGCAAGCCTTGAGCAGCATGGAGTCAAGTATGCGCCTTGATATCCCTATCATCCTTTCCCAGGAGCCCCCCATGTGGGATGAATGAGGTGGGTTGAAGACCCATGAGCAGCCCTCTTCTCCCAGGTACTTTCGAATGCTAGGCATGTTGGGGTCGGTCAGCAGAATGTTCAGCTCTCGGCATGCGCCTGTGAAATTTGTTCCACAATCTGATCTAATCTGTTTGGCAGGTCCTCTTAGACTAAAGAACCTGCGTAGCGCATTGATAAAGCATGATGTGTCCATTGACTCAATCAATTCGATGTGGACAGCGCGCGTACTTAGACATGTGAAAAGAACAGCCCATCTTTTACTGTTTGCCTGTCCTCCTCTTGTGCGTCTTGTGCTTACATGCCAGGGGCCGAAGACGTCCAGTCCCACGTAGGTGAATGGGGGTTCAGTACTCAGGCGATCAACAGGTAGGTCGGCCATCATCTGTTCCGTCACTCTGCCTCTGAGCTTCTTGCAGGTTACACAGTCGTGAAGGATGCCTTTGATCAGTCGTCTTGCTCCCATGATCCAGTACCCTGCAGCGCCTTCGGTAAAGACCCGGCCTTGGTGCATCACCCTTTGGTGATGGTGTTCCACAAGTAGCTTTGCGATGTGTTTCCGTCCCGGAATAACAAGAGGGTGTTTTTCCTTGTAGGCGAGATCTGAATGTCTGAGCCGTCCCCCTATTCTCAGGAGGCCTTCTTCGTCGCAATAGGGATTGAGTTTCTTCAGAGGACTACTTCTTGAGATGTCCTTTCCACTTGCTATGCACGCAAGTTCGTCCTTGTAAGCCTCTCCTTGCACGCATTTGATGATGATGAGTTCAGCTTTTGTCAGTTCTTCAGCTGTGCGAGGCTGCTTGCAGTGATGCCATGAACTGCAAGTTTGATCCTGATCTTTGCTGGTAGCCTTACAGGATTCCACGATGTGGATGAGTGAACTTGTTGCTCTCACAAGTCGCTTCCATGAGGAAAAACGCTCGAATCTGTGAGATCCAAGGTGTGTTCTGTCGTTGGGCAGGTTGGTGATGTGTGCCCGCACCTCTATGTCTGAGTCCGGGTTGATGAGGTCAAAGACTTCAGGTGATGATGGTTCCTCTACTTGTAGCAGAAACGTTGGTCCTCTAAGCCAGGTTGTCTCACCTAGCATAGCTGCAGGCACAGAACGTGTGCCAAGGTCAGCTGGGTTATGGCTTGTGGAGATGTAGTGCCACTGGGTTGGTTCAGAAGACCGCCGTATACGCTGCACTCTGTTGCTCACATATACATAGAACCTTCTTGTCTGGTTGCTAATGTATCCTAGGACAACTCGGCTATCTGTATAGAACTTGACAGCATCCAGAGCTATATCTAGCTCGCTTGTGACTAGCTCAGCGACTTCCACACCTAACACGGCAGCTCCCAACTCCAATCTTGGGATAGTGTGAGCCGACTGTGGAGTTAACTTAGCTTTTCCAAGGACAAATCCTACTTGACATTTTTGCTCAACATCAATTACTTGGAGATAGGCGACTGCTGCAATAGCCTTCACTGAAGCGTCTGAGAACACGTGTAGCTCCTTTCTTATGGCTGTTGAGATTGTAGAAGCAGAATAGGTTCTTGGGATCTCCAACTGCCTGAGGTCTTGAAGAGAGCTTCTCCAAGCGTTCCACTCATCTTCCCTTTCTGGAGGAAGAGGAGAGTCCCAGTCGGAGGCTTCGTTTGTGAGCTCTCGTAACAGGATCTTTCCCTGTATCGTAACTGGTGCAACGAATCCAAGTGGATCGAAGAGGCCGTTGACAGTAGCTAGAACACCCCTACGTGTGAAAGGCTTTGTGGATTCTGCTACTTGAAACGTGAAGACATCTTTCTTCAGATCCCAACTCACTCCAAGGCTCCGTTGAATAGGAGTGGGATCGACATCCAAGTTTAGGTCTTTGAGTCCCTTTGCTCGGTCCTCAGCAGAGAATGCTTCCATAACCTCCTGGCTGTTGGAAGCAACTTTGTGAAGTCGCAGGTTCGACACAGCAAGCATCTCCTGTGTCCGCTTCAGTAGGTCGATGGCTTCACGTGCTGTGGGCCTTGACAGGAGTCCGTCGTCAACGTAGAACTCTCTTTCGATGAACTGTTTGGCGTCAGACCCAAATTCTTCTTCACCATGAGCTGCAGCACGTCTGAGACCATAGATTGCCACCGCAGGAGAGGGACTGTTCCCGAATACGTGAACCTTCATGCGGTACTCACATATGTCGTTCCTAGGATCGTTGTCCTCGTACCACAGAAAGCGGAGAAAGTTCCTGTGGTCTTCTTTCACAACGAAGCTGTGAAACATTTGTTCTATGTCCACAGTGACAGCGATCGGTTCTCGTCTGAATCGCACCAGTACTCCTAAGAGGCTGTTATTTAAGTCCGGACCAGAAAGGAGAACATCGTTCAGTGACACGCCTTTCCATTTTGCACTGGAATCGAAGACGACTCGAATCTGGCCTGGCTTCTGAGGGTGATAAACCCCGAAGAAAGGTAAGTACCAACATTCTTGTCCTTCTCCAATGTAGGAGCCAGCTCAGCATGATCACGGTCGAAGATGTTCTGCATGAACGCGATGAAGTGCCTCTTCATCTCGGGCCTTTTCTCCAGTGTGTTTTGAAGAGAGGTAAGTCGTGTGAGGGCCTGGCCTCGGCTGTGAGGGAGTTGCTGACGTGGTGTTCTGAATGGCAATGGTGCCACCCAGCTGTTGCAGTCATCCATATACATTTCTTTGTCCATGACCTTTAAGAACAGTCTGTCTTCAATAGAGAGTCCAATCTTGTTGTCATCCTCGGACGTGTTGAAGATGGTGCTCCCTAAGTTGCATTCCCGGATACTGTGGGTGCCTTGCGCTGGGGCAATCTGATGTGCTGGCTTCGGAACATATTGCTCCTTCACCTGGATCCTGTTCGGACATGGGCTGAAGAATGAAGGGCGTTGGTTCTCAAGCACATTGGTGCGGTAGCTTTGGATGTCTGAAGGCTTGTGGGCTGCCTCTAGGCAGACTTCTCCTATGATGACCCATCCCAGGTCGAGTCGTTGTGCGTAGGGGGCGTCATGTGGACCGTTCCGTTGCTCCCGCACTTTATGAACTCTAAGGATGTCTCGGCCTAGCAAGAGAAGGATCTGTGCTTTAGAATCCAAAGGTGGTATACCATATGCTATGGGCTTGAGGTGGGAATGATGCAACGCTGCTTCTGGCGTAGGTATCTCAGCTCTTTCGGTGGGAATGTTGTTACACTCTATTAGTGTAGGTAGTGTCACTGTTGTAGCTCCATCCACAGATTCCACCACAAAGCCTGTGGCTCTCCTTCCTGTCATCTGAGTTGTACCTGCACATGTACGAAGTGTGAATGCTGAATCTGACCCCTTGATGTGGAACATATCAAAGAATTCAGACCTTGCAAGCGACCTGTTGCTTTGGTCATCCAGCACAACATATGCTCTGGTTGCTCTCTCTGGGTGTGCTTCTGGGAATATATTCACCAGGCAAATCTTCGAGCAGGATCTGCCGCTTTGACCCTCTCCACAGACTTCTGTGCAATTTGAGGTGACTGCAGATTGGTCTGATCCTCCTTCTCCCTCCCCGCCATCCTCAGATGGGGCTGGAGGCGGAGGTCCTGGATGAAGAGCCGTGGTGTGGCTGTTACTCTCACATTCCATGCACTTGATGGCTGTGGTGCAGTTCTTGGCTAGATGAGTAGTTGTGGAACAACATCTGAAGCAGACACCGTTGTCTTTGAGGAAGGCCTTGCGCTCCTCGAGGGGCTTGCTTCTGAAACCTCTGCAGCGTGTTAGGGGGTGTGGCTTCTTATGGAGAGGGCATAGTTTTTTTATGTCCACTGCTGTTCGGCCTGAACCGTCTCGTGTGTCTTTCTCGTGAGAGACATCTGTCTTATGTGCAGAGACCATGCTCTTACTTTGTCTCTTGAATGGCTGCTCTGACTTCATCTGGGCTGTGTTACTCATCGATAGCCTGAAGCTTGGGTCATTGCGAGCTCGTGCCTCTTTGGTGATGAACTCGCAGAAGAATGTGAATGGGGGAAAAACTACCTGTCGCTCAGCTTTGTATCTGGAACCCTGTGATATCCATTTCTCTTGGATGTTGTAGGGCAACTTGTCTACGATGGGCAAAATGCCGCGTGAAGTGTCCAGATAGCTCAAACCAGGCAGGTAACCTTCGAACATGGCTGCTTCCAACTCTTGGAGAAGGTCACTTAGCTCTCTCAGCTTCACAGGATCTTTATTGCTGATCTTTGGGAAGTTCTCCAGCCTGTCGAAGAGGGACTTTTCAATTACCTCTGGAGACCCGAAGCACTCTTCTAAGCGTTCCCAAGCTTTGCATAGACCTTGAGATGAATGACCTACATGTACTGCTCTTATTCGTTTCACGTGCTTTGCAGATTCACTCCCTAACCACTTAATCATGAGGTCCATCTCTTCATTAGCACTGAGTAGTAGTCCGTCAATGGCGTTCTTGAAGGACGACTTCCATGCCCAGTAATTTTCTGGGTGATCATCGAACTTGGTGAGACCGGAGGTTACGAGGTCTCTGCGTGCTAGGTACCGAGCCACATCACTGATGTCGGTTGTGTCACCGCTTCCTGTTGGTTTGTATGGTGAACCCTTGGGCCTGCTGGGTGTGAGCTGCTCTGATGTCTTTGGCCTACTAGGTCGCAGTGATGGAGAGCTGTGCTCATGGTTCACGGTGGAGGAGTGCTGTCTCTCGTATGAAACAGTCAGACGCTGTCTGGGTGGTGAGGAGGATCTCAGCCTATGGACTATCGGTTCCAGATTGGCTATAGAGTCCTTAACATCTTCGGCAGATAGTGGTAGCTGTGACTGTTGTTCTACGTACTGGCGTGTGCGGTCAACAGTGGCATGAATGACAGCTTCGATACCGTTGTTTTCTTCCTCCGCTGCTGCTTCAAGAACATTAGCTTCAGCGATGGCTTCTGCCACTTCTTTCTCATGCAGCAAGTTCTTTAATTTTGCTTCCATTTGGGCTTTTTCGATCATAATCTCTGATTCCATTTTTGCATAGCCAGCACGTGTGCGTGCTACTTCCACTTTGACACGTGCATTGACAGCTGCCCTACTGGCTGTTGATTTAAAAGACCTAGATGTGCTAGAGGCCACTGACCTTGTCTCAGCATTGCTCAACTCTTCCATCATGAATATTGCTGTGTGCTTGGCGTGAGCAAGGATGATGGGGAGCAGTGCTTGCGCTGAAGATCTCTCTCCTTGAGTCGATCCGCCCGCTGAGTGGTTGCTTTTTTACTATTCTGTTCCCACTGCGCGTAACCAGGGCGCAACTTCCACAGATAGCGAACACACACTGACACACAAATGAATCCTCAGACGATGGAGTAAAGTTTAGTTCTTTACTCAACCCTCAGAAACATGAGTGGTCGTTTGGTTATTTTGTAAAACTGTAAATAAACATAAGAGTACAATTACTGTAATGCTCAAAACTATACTGTTACACTTTCAACATCAACAGTATGTAGCCAACATATTATATCAATATAGCTAGTGATGCTCCGATCTGATCGGCGCCGATCGGTATCGGCCGATATGGCCTTGATCGGTTTTGATCGGAGTTCTCAAAACGGCCGATCAAACATGACCGATCAGTTTACAAAATGGCGTCGCCAGTCTGGAAATATTACACAGTGTCGGAAAGAGACAACAAATATGCCGTTTGTAATGTCTGCTCAAAAGAAATACCTCGGGGAGGAACGCACGCAAGGTCTTTCAATACCACGAATATCATACGGCATTTGCTGCGTTCGTCGATTCGCTCAGAGAGCGCCGAAGCGCACACTGGGCTCGACGTCATAAAGGGACCGAGTGCTTTGAGTGGACGAGAGGCGTTCCACGAGTGCTGGTCAGAGTTCCAGCGCGACTTCACGAGCGTAGTGTAGGTAGTGTTCACCGACGTCATGTGACCCCGCGAGCAGGAAGTCACTTGGCCCATAGCAACAACAACTATTAGCGCGTGAGTTTTAGGTCTTCCTCTGTGCACCTTGCACAAGTGTAGATAGCGAGCGACTTTTCAGCAGCAGGACATATTTTAGATGATAAGAGGAACAGGCTGAGTGCCAAAAACGCTGAGATGCTTGTGTTTCTCAAGGCTAATCTGCCAGTGATGCTGCTTAATCAGAAGTAAGGTTTGAGTCTGAAATCTCCTTAGGTGCAATGTTTTGTTTTTTTGTTTTATTGATTATTGCTGACTTGCTGTCTTATCTCCTCCTAAATATGACTTGAAACTGACTGACTTGAAACAGTATTTTATATTTGGCTATAGCCTGTTTATGTTGCAGTTTAGTTTGGGTATGTTTATTGTTCCTCAGGAAAGCTACAGTTACAGTATAAGCTCCAAGTTCTCTAAGAGCCCCTAGTTCCTCTCATTCGAGTGGAATGTTGCACATTTGATGTGACAGTGTACATTTTATTTATTATGATTTTTATTTTCACATTTTATTTGTTTTTCCTGAAGTAAGCTACAGGTGGTTGTGAATTCAATAAAACAGATGGTCGTCAATTCATGATACTTTCTCATCTCCTAATTTCATTTAAATACTTAATATACAATGTCAATGGTGTTAAGAATAATTTAAAACATAAATAATGCTACACAATAAATAGAATGCTTCAATTGCCATTTTCGACGCTGTGATCGGTGATCGGTGATATCGGATCGGCAGATCACTGATTCCAGTGATCGGTGATCGGTGATCGGCACCAAAAACCCTGATCGGAGCATCTCTAAATATAGCAATACAAATAGTTATACTTAAATAATATAAGCTATGTATTTATAAACATATACATTATACATTGTAGTTAAACAAGAAAAGAAAAGGCAACTTACAAGCAAAGCCTTTTCCAGGGCAAGAATGTAAACAAAGAGATTCTCCGGAGCTTTTCCTCTCAACTAGCTGCTGCTACGAGCTATCACGTCTGAACAGTGTGCTCACGTCATGTGACTAATGTTCGTCATGTGACTGATCAAAACCGAAACTGAATAAAGGCAGTAACAAATGTAATGTCATAAAATGTCCACTAGATGTCTCCAAAATAAAAACCTATGAAACCATGACAACAAGTGTCTATGACTACTGTTAATGTTAAATCCGTGTGGAGCTAATGCTATCGCGTCTCCACAGGCTAAAGTACAACACTGATATCCTTAACTTATGTCCTAAACACACTACTGTCATAACGTACCTTCTCCTTGACATGGACATAAACACCTGCTACCTTCTTTGAAAGAAATCGCGATTTATTCAGTGAAAACTAGTACATGATAGCACAACATAGCATAGCATTCGCGAACACTATGCTAACAACACTATGATAACATCCTCCGTAGTATCTAGGATAAACGGGTTATTTTGATAAACTGGACACATTTTGTGAATATATATGGTTACTTTCTCGCCTGAAAACATATAAAAACTTCATAAAATGACATATTAACACTTGTAGAGCCAAATTACAGATTGTAGCCAATGGCGGCCAAAATTGAGGATTTTATATTTGTAGATGATTCGCAATGCATCCTGGTATCAAGGGGTAGCATACCGTTAGCCCTTCGAAGCTAGTGTGGTCCTGGAATCGCTCGAAACGAAGTAATAGTTAGCCCTCCCCCTTACCCCTAGCCCTCGATGAAATATGAATTGAGACAGCCCTCGCCCTAAACGTGAACGCGCAAATCGAGCCATAGGGGTGAAAACGAAGGGCTAGGGGTGAATTGGGATTGGGCCTAAGAGCGCCCCTGGCTCATCAGACGTCGATCAGTGAACGATGAGCGCCCCTGGATCATCAGACGTCGATCAGTGAACGATTAAGAGCGCCCCTGGATCATCAGACGTCGATCAGTGGACGATTAAGAGCGCCCCTGGCTCATCAGCCATCAATCAGTGTTGCCAGGTGTGGACGAATAAGACCGCGACTGGCTCCTACTTAAGCTCTGCTCCTGCTTCCAGTCATCGCCAGATCGTAACCACTTAATGGTTGGTTCATATGCTCGTTCTTGCTACTCTTGACGTTATCCGATACCCTAGCCTAACCCTGTTCTCCCTGTTCCCCGTTAAAGGATTCCCTGCCTGCCGACCTCCTGCCTGTCTGACTACCCGCCTACCTGCCTGATCCCCTGCCTGTCTGAGTACCTGCCTACCTGCCTGACCCCCTGCCTGTCGGAGTACCTGCCTGCCTGCCTGATCCCCTGCCTGTCTGAGTACCTGCCTACCTGCCAGAACCCCTACCTGCACTACCTACCCCCAGCCGGATTCCCCTAACCCCAAACCCTTTAATAAAACACTGTTATTATCTTACTCCTGTTCTCCGTTGTCTGCTTCTGGGTTCCGCCCTCTGATCGTGACATCTCCAAAAAACCACGGTTAATAATATACCACATGCCGAGGAAAAAGTATACGATAGCTTCAAGTTCCTCCATGTTGCTATTGTTGTGGCTGTGTTGTGTCTCGTGAAAATATACGTCACCACCATGGCGAACTACCGTAATTCATGAACTATATGCCCAATCAAAAAAATTCAAACAGTTTCGGAAAGCAGAGAAGTTGCACTTTTTGAACAGTTGAACTTTTTTAGGCTTATTACGGTAGTTCACCAACAAAAAAAGCACAGTGCTCAACGTGTCAGGAGAAATAAAAATAGAATTGTGTCGGCATTTCCCTGGTTGCGAGATCTAAACTAGTCTACTAGAACTGAAAGCGGCAAGTTACAGGCACTTAACATTACATGTTGTAAGGCTGATCTGTGCACGATAGTGCTGCATTTTGACAATATTCTTATCGCATTTCCCCCTGCTGATCTGTATAGCGGGGGGAATCTTATGACACTGTTATGACGCGTAACTCCGCCTACTATCTCCAACTCCTCCTACTCGTTCCTGGTCTCTTGTGTATAGTGGAAAAGCGCCAATACTGTGAGAGAAAATTATTATATGTAATAAGCTACATTTAAGATTCAAACTCCATCATCTTGGGTTGAATGTCTGCAGCGGGCTGTAGAAGATGATTTCCTGTTGTCACACAATAGAACCAGTTTCTCTACTTGAAGCTTGACATTGGCTTGACAACAGACACATTTAAATGATTACAATGAAACCTGTGCCATACATTTACATGGAAACTCAGAACAATGCTGAGTCACACCAGAGTGATTGCCCGGCATTGTTTCACTCGGTAGTCACCACTCCTCGCTTTTGTTGTGCTGTGAGGAAGGGAGGGTCAGATTCCCCCCTAACCTTCATCCCCATCATCTTCATCCATGTACAAACTCACACCCCTTGCTCATGATTGGTCTAAACCTCACCCGAGGGCAGACCCCTTACCTGTGGAAACCTGATTGTATAAATGCTGAGATGAAATGAATGATCGAGACTTTTGGGAGGAACTTTGAATCGTTCAGATGCGTCTGACGAACCTGTAAACTTCCTCCTTCTGCAGAAGAATATTAAATATCTTTTCTTATACATCTTGAAACGAAACAGGCTGCCATTATTTGAATAATTTGCACATACAATACCCAGAACTGTTCAAAAGCGTGCCGAAGCGAGCTGAGCCGAGCCGAGCCGGGCCGTATAGCGAAAAAGCGCCATTAGTAAGCCTGTACGCCCCCGTCTGGGACGATGACAGATTTATCTCTCACCTTTTTTCTTCCCTCCCTGATATAGATAGCCATTATCCGATTTTGGGAGGCGATTTTAATCTTATCCGAGATCCCCATCTTGACAAGTCATCTAAGCCCTCCGCTCTGTCTAAATCTGCCATGGCGCTGGAATCATTTACAAACCGGCTTGGCCTAACTGACCCCTGGAGGTCCTCTCACCCATCCAGCAAAGCCTTTTAATTTTTTTCCCACGTACATCGTTCATACTCGAGAATTGATTTCTTTCTCGCCGACAATAGACTTTTACATTGGACTGACTCCAGTACGTACCACAGCATTGTGATCTCAGATCATGCCCCCACTTCAATCGACATACATTTCCCTAACCACAACCTCCCATCCAGACAGTGAAGACTCTCTCCTCTTTTATTAACCAATACACGTTTCAGAATATTATTTTCTGCTGATCACGTTTCCCAAGGTTAGCGCTAATTTGGCTAATGAACTAGGAACATCAATTTTGACTGCTGAGGTACAGGAGGCAATTAAACAGCTACAGAATGGCAAATCCCCAGGCCCGGATGGTTACACTGTAGAATTTTACAAGTCATATTCACATCTAATCTCCCCGCTCTTAGCTAAAGTTTACAACGAATCCTTTGTTAACACTAGACGCACAACGTTTTTTTCACCTACTTTTAGCGCGACGAGGTGTCGAATCACACGACCACTCTTCACAATGGGGAAGTGTGTACTGACGCACAATGATCGCTGGATGGCGATGTCACACAAGAAGAGAAAATGACAAGATCACTACCTCTAAAAATGCATAAAGTTCCTATGCGCAGAGAAGCAGGGAAAAACAATAGTAATAAATATTTCAATATTGTGTTATCATAGTTATGAGCTTCACAGTGATAAAGTCACTTTTTTTGTCCTGAACTTCGCCGGTAACATCAGCCTGTCAGCCCCTGCAACTGCTCACAGGGGTTGTTACATGTGATTATATGGAATGGCTGAATATGTTCATTCTTTTTATTTTGATTACATTATATAATTGTATTTGGTATAATGACAGATAAACTTCAAAGTTGAATGATCTCACAGGACCTGCACGGAGCGTTCATGTGCCGCAACCTGTTATAGTTAGTTTCACCTATATTAGTGAAAAGAGCTGAAAGAAAATACATGAAAGAAAGGAGAGAAAGAGTACAGAATGATAAATCATTCAGAATGTTATTGGTTTTAATATTTCACAATCTGCCAGAATAAGCACGCTCCCTCGCACGCCCAGCCCATAATTTTTTATGCCGCTAATGTGTGTAATGAAAAGTGTGACAATGTTGAAAGACATGATGTCATAATCAAAATATAAAACCTGGTTGGATAAAATAAGATTCTGTTGTGATTGTTGACATTGTTGTGATGTCAAAAGAAATCTTGGTTATGTAATGTGTAAAGTGGAGAGGAGATTGATCGGGACTGCGGGAGTTTTCATTACTAACGAATGATGGTTGATTATTATTATACAAAAATAATAGTAATAAATATTTCAATATTGTGTTATTATAATTATGAGCTTCACAGAGATGCACAAACCTGTCGTGTTTATTTGTCGTGAACTTCACGCCGGCCGTAACATCAGCCCGGCGACTGCTGTAAGCTTGTAAGCATTGTAAGCGTGTAATACACGCTCTTGCGTGTTTCCATTCATGATGATGTGTTTCTGTAAATTCATATATATATCCTATTGCATTATTTGAAAAATCCGGCGGTTTAGCCTTACCCAACTTCATTCAATATTACTGGGCGTGCAATATTGATAAACGTCGTCATTGGTTCAAAGACAGGGCCGAAACACCTCCCTCATGGGCCCAGATAGAGCTACAGTCATCAAAGGTCTCCCTTCAGTCTCTCCTCACGGCACAACTTCCTCTTAAAATTCACAATATCTCCCAAAACCCAGTTGTCACCAATGCGACTAAGATCTGGCTACAATTTCGTAAACATTTTGGAATGGATAAACCTTCCACCCTGGCCCCAATCTATGAAAATCACTTATTCCCACCCTCTTCTTCTGACCTCACCTTTCGTATCTGGCGTGACAAAGGCTTAGTTAGTGTCAAAGATCTCTACAAGGACGGAATTTTTACAGACTTTGCAGAGCTCTCATCCAGGTTTGAACTGCCCCAATCTCACCTTTTTCGTTTCCTCCAGGTCAGACATTTTATTAAAACTAAATATCCCCACTTCCCCAATCATCCACCTGGGTCTCCGTTCGACTCTTAACTCAGTCCAAAGCCCGCTCAGAGACGCTCTATCTTCATAATTTATGACTCCATTGACTCCCTCAACCCGGCTCCAGCAGCCTACCTGAAACAGACCTGGGAACAGGAAATTGGGGTGCCGATACTTGACGACCAGTGGGATCAAATCCTTGACCTAGTCCATCCAACTTCAATGTGTGCTAGACACGGCTTATTACAATGCAAGGTCCTCTTCAGAGTACACTACACGAATGCTCGACTGGCAAAAATATATCCGGACACCAGCGACACTTGTAACAGATGCAAACAATCACCTGCTAACCATACCCACATGTTCTGGTCTTATCTGAAATTGACAGACTTCTGGTGTCAGGAACCTTCAACCTGAACCTCTCACAGCCCTATTCGGAATCGGAATCCCACCACCTACAACACCCATTTTTTCTCTGACAAAGAGACGCGTCCTTGCTTTTACAACCCTACTTGCAAGACGACTTATTCTATTTAAATGGAAGCATACCCTCCCTCCCTCACAGAGCTGGCTCAAAGAGATCCTGAACCACATCAAATTAGAAAAAAACATATTTTCACTTAGGAATTCCAACACAACCTTTGACATGACTTGGAAGCCCTTCGCCGACCACCTGATTAAGACCACCATTCACCCAGATGATGATTAGATATTTTATTGTTTGTTTGGGGTTATGCTTTTGGTTTGTGTTAATTTCATTACTTTTCTCTCAGGGATATTACCATTACGTATTATTTCTTGTTATCAATGATGAACTGTGGGTGGGAAATGTTGTAATACAGTACTTTTACCATGGATGGCGCTATTTGTCGTATACCACCTGTGTTGTAAACAGTGAAGTAGTACTTCCGGTTTCCTCTGTTGTGTTGTATGTCGTTGGTTCACGCGCTATGTAAATAAAACTCCGGTAAACGAACAATAGGTTATGGGCCCAGGTGGCCATTCCACTAAAGGTGGATCAGTATAGCCGCGATATAAATAAATGCGGCGCTCAGGCAACTCGAGATTGGAATTCAAGCCTCAGGTGATTCCTCGAACGAGGATCAGCCTTGTGTCATCAGTGTTCACAGAAGACAGGCTTACAAATCTTCGATATGGGCGTGTGCACGCAGACATACGCAGCCCCGAAGAGTCGATCTGTCGAAATGAAGATACTCCACTCTGCAGGGGTACTACATTTGCGCAGCATTCCGAATTATTGATTTTTATGAAGACGGAAAAATAAGTTGTAAAATAGTGCAATACTGCCGCAATTAACAAGGCGAGGGAAATGGTTTGGCAAGAAATTGCTGACAGATTAAATGCGTAGGTCATACTAGCCCCAGTTATTGTTATATGTTCATATTTTAATAAATGAATATTACTACTGTGGTGATATAGGCAGCAGGCTATAAACCGTCATAACGCCACAATGGCCTAGTGGTACCAACCGCTGCCATAGGATTTATTCGGCATTTTTAGATGTGGTTCAAATCCCTCTTCGGACGCACTTTTTACTGCATTTCGTTGTCTGAATCTAATCTAAAATCTCATCTAAAATATAGTAATAGTAAGTATATAGGCTATAAAATGATGGTGCAGGCTAATTTACAAGAACTGACACGATTACAATGGTGTTTAAAGCCTTTCTGCGTAAATTATGTTCTTAAACTAGACCCTGGATTTGGCATAGATTATTTTTTCTTACGATTACTGATGGATAGATGATTCACTTAGACAGATATATATATATGTTGTAAATCGATTTGCATGAAGGCTTCGGTTAAATGTAAAAAAATAATAATAATGACATAGTCAAGTCTCGAACACGCAACCTTTGGAACCGACGCTGGCTGCCTTAACCACTACGCCAGCCAGACGCTGAGATGACAGCAATGCAAGTTGACATAATTACTTTTTTTTTTACACTCTTTTATTTATTGATCTATCGATCTATCTATCACACTTTCAAAATATCAAGTTATCTATCACACAATCAAACTATCTATCGATCGATCACACTTTCAAAATATCAAATGATCTATCTATCACACCTATCCATCTATCTATCTCGTGTGAAGTGGGAACTAATATTTCCTAAAAGAGGAACTGTCGTTCGGGATGTAGTTTCCGCCTGTGAGCCTTGACGCGCGTCTTACCATAGCCTGTGTTTTAGCCTGGTCGCGAGCAGGCTAATTATATCTGACTCAGAAGGAGCTCAACCAAGCACCGAATTATTTGAGCCACATTGATGGCACCGAACGCAAGCTAACATTTTCGTGGCTTAGAACTTTATCGAGCTTCGTGGAATACCCCCCAGGTCGACGCTAAAAGCTGTTTTTACACGGAGATTTGTGTGATATAAACAGTGTTGTGGGATTACACAATGGAAGATAAGCTGTTTATTGAGAGTCTGAGCGGACCAGAGAACTGGGCAACATGGAAGTTTCAGTTGGAACACTTGCTGAAAGCTAAAGGACTATGGGGTATGCTAACGGAGACAGATACGCTAGCCGCGGATGCTAACGCACAAGTACAAGCTGAGTTCGCAAAACGAAAAGAGAAGGCAGTCTCTATGGTGGCGCTAAATGTGAGTACAACCCAGTTATACCTGATAATAAGCTGTCAGACTCCCAAAGAGGCGTGGACCACGCTGAAAGGTCATTTTGAGAGAGACACTTTGGCAAACAAACTGTTCCTTAAGAAAAAATATTTCCGATGTGAAATGAAGGAAGGAGACCGTTTAACTGAGCATTTAAAACAAATGAAGGAGTTGACTGATCAGCTATCAGCAATAGGAGCTGTGATTGAAGAAGAAGACAAAAGTGTAACACTTTTGGGTAGCTTGCCACCAAGTTATGCTACAATTGTCACTGCACTAGAAACAAAGATTGACAATCTGACACTGCAGTTTGTTCAGCAAGCATTAATAAATGAAGAGCAAAAGCGAGTGAATGCAAATGTTAACTCCAGTGGTACATCAGGTGGTGCATCAGCCATGTCATCACAATGTCTGGGAAATGTGCAGGATAACTCCAAGTTAGTGGGAGCAGAAAGGCCAGGCACGTGGAGATGTTACAAATGTGGGAAAGAAGGCCATATTAAGCGTGACTGTCCAAGCTTAAAAAGTAAAACTTTTAAGAAAACCCACAAGGCCAAAAGCATGATGTGTGACTATGATGAGGATTCATCTGAAAGTGCCTTTGTAGCCAGAGAGACAAACCTGACCGACAGACCACAACAGGTGGAATGGTTAATTGATTCTGGAGCATCAAAGCACATGACATGTGATAAAGAAGTGCTTCAAGACTACCAGCAATTCTCAAAAGCACAGTCTGTGAAACTTGGTGACGGCAGGGTAGTGGACGCCCTGGGAATTGGAAATGTCAACATGAAAATGACTTTCAAGTTAAGTAAAGTAAAGAATGTCACAATGTACAACGTGCTGTATGTTCGGAAGCTATCTGGGAATCTATTCTCAGTGGGAGCAGCTACCAAAAAGGGAAATACAGTACAGTTCAGGAAGTCTCGCTGTTACATACGTGGAAAAGATGGTACTCTTCGAGGAATGGGAACACAAAGAGTTGACGGGCTATATCAGCTGGATGTTGAAGGAAGTTCATCTGTCTGTCATAGTGCGTCAGTAGCAGCCAGCCTGTGGCACCAACGCCTTGGTCACACCACCAAGCTGAAGGAACTAAAAGATCTGGTGAACGGAGTGGACTTCTCTGCAGAGAAAGAGGTTCCCTTCTGTGAAGGATGTGTGGAAGGCAAGCTGGCTAAAAAGCCATACAAGTCGATTGGAGGAATCCGGTCCAAACGCAAGATGCAGCTGATTCATAGTGACGTCTGTGGTCCCATGCAGACTGAATCTATAAGTGGAGCAAAATATTTTGTGACTTTCATTGATGATTATTCAAGATGCTGCAAGGTATACTTTCTGAAACAGAAGAATGAGGTCTTAAACAAATTCAAGGAATTTGAGAAAACATTCTCAAATGAGTGTGGGCAGAGCGTCACAAGACTGAGAACAGACAAAAGGCATCCACCATGAAATTACTGTACCTCACTCACCACAGCAAAATGGTGTTGCAGAAAGGAAGAATAGGACATTAGTTGAAGCAGCTAGAAGCATGCTGTCACATGCTAAGTTGCCAAAGATGTACTGGGCAGAGGCTGTAGCCACCGCAGCTTACATACAGAACAGGCTGCCTACGTCTGTCCTGAAGCAAGAGACACCCTACAAGAGATGGTGTGGAAAGAAACCTGACATGAGCCACATGAAGGTGTTTGGCTGTGTTGCTTATGCACATATCCCAGATGAAGAGAGAAGGAAGCTGGACAAAAAGGCTGTGAAGCTTCGTTTTGTGGGATATGCAAACAATGCCAAGGGCTATCGCCTGTATGATGAAGAGAAAAGGAGGATTCTAATCCGTCGTGATGTCATCTTTGATGAATCAAACTTCAACTGGAAACAGGAAGCAAAAGTACCCTGCTCAGAGAACGAGACAACCATTGAAACACAAGATGATGAGGTCATTGTCGATAGCACTGTCAGAACAAGCGGCAGAATCAGAAATGCTCCAAGGAGATATGGATATGATGAGTTTGCTGATACAGTGACTGTTGATCATCATGCCAATATGTGTCGTGTGACAGAGCCAATCACACTGAAAGAAGCAATGGTGAGTCCTAATGCAAAGGAATGGCAGCAGGCGGCTGATTTGGAATATGAGTCGCTGCTGGAAAATGAGACATGAGTGGATTTACCAAGAGAGAGAAAGGCAGTAGGATCAAGATGGGTGTTCAAAGTCAAGCATAATAGTGATGGACGAGTGGAGAGATACAAATGCAGACTCGTCGCCAAGGGCTACTCACAGCTGTATGGTGCTGACTATGACGAAACGTTTTCACCAGTGGTACGATTCACCTCCATTCGTACATTACTGTCCTTTGCTATTCAAAACAATCTACATGTGCACCAGATGGATGTCGTAACTGCATTCCTTAATGGACACCTGGAAGAAGAAATCTACATGGAGCAACCAGAGGGCTACATCAAACCAGGGCAGGAACACCTGGTGTGCAAACTGAAGAAATCTATCTATGGACTGAAGCAGTCTCCTCGCTGCTGGAGCAAGGCTTTCACAGGGTTCATGATGGAAATTGGATTCAAACAGAGCACATCAGACCCCTGTGTGTTTGTGAGATCAAGGCAAGAACTTGAGATACTCGCAGTTTACGTGGATGATCTCATTCTGATAACAGAGTCGACTGAGAGCATGAACGAGCTGAAAACTGCTCTCAAGGAGCGCTACAAGATGAAAGACATGGGTGAGCTGTCCTATATCCTGGGCATCTCTGTGATCCAAGACAAAGAAAAGAAGTGTGTCGTCCTTCATCAGACGCATTACATTGAAGCCGTACTTCAGAAATATGGAATGGATAATGCAAATCCTGTAGCAACTCCTGCCGATGTCAATGTCAAATTGAGGAAAAGTGATGGTGTCAGTAAGCCAGTGCACCAACATACCTATCAGTCAATGGTAGGAAGTCTGCTGTATGCTGCAATGGCCACACGACCAGACATAGCTCAAGCAGTGAGTGCTGTGTCAAAGTTCAATGCAAATCCCGATGCTGCACATCTGACTGCTGTGAAGAGGATACTTCGATACTTGAAAGGGACAGTGAACCTTGCTCTCAAGTATGAGCAGTCAGACTCTGGAGCTTTGATCGGATTCTCAGATGCTGACTGGGCTGGTGATCAGGATGACCGCCGCTCAACAACAGGCAACATATTCCTACTGGGTGGAGGAGCAGTGAGCTGGCTCAGCAAGAAACAGGCAACAGTTGCACTGTCAACAGCAGAAGCTGAGTACATCGCACTCAGTCAAGCGGCTCAAGAAAGTGTCTGGCTGAGACGATTACTGAGTGATCTCGGAGTGGAGGCTACGTCCACAGTGATCCTGGAAGACAACCAAGGAGCCATCGCAATCGCGAAGAATCCCGTGAACCACTCCAGGACTAAACACATAGACATTCGCTACCACTACATCCGTGAATGTGTGCAGAATGGACAAATAGAACTGCAATATTGTCCAACAAATGACATGAAAGCGGACATCTTTACCAAGCCATTGACGAAACAGAAGTTTGAGTATCTTAGGAGAGAGATTGGACTTTTCTTTGTTTAGGTAGAGTGGTTGTTTGTGCTTGACAGGTGAACGCCGAACGCTGCCTAGTCAAAGCAAGTTTGAAAACGTGAAAAAGAGTTCCAGTTAAAGCAATGTATAAAGGAAGCAAGTTTGAAAAACATGTGAAAAAGAGTTCCAGTAAAAGCAATGTAAAGTTTTGTTGTTGTTGTTGTTTAAAGATATTTTTTCTTGACATTTTTGTGAAGGAGAGCACGGCTCTGTAATATTATTTAAGGGGACTTAATGCCATTGTAAAATTAAGTGGGAGTGTTGTAATACAGTACTTTTACCATGGATGGCGCTATTTGTCGTATACCACCTGTGTTGTAAACAGTGAAGTAGTACTTCCGGTTTCCTCTGTTGTGTTGTATGTCGTTGGTTCACGTGCTATGTAAATAAAACTCCGGTAAACGAACAATAGGAAACACCTAGGGGCATATTAAGCTGTATAGGAGCTGATGGAGTCACGTTTTGGCTCTCCATTTTCTACGTTTTTGTTACTGTTTATATATATATATATATATTTTTTTTATGTAATGCTGCCTACATTAGGCGGTGGGCCGAAGCTGTCTATCTGCTTTCGTTTGTGAAATAATCGATCTACAACTATGGACTAGTTGATTTTTTCATATAAGCTAAATAGGTTTTTTTGGAACATGTTTCCGTCTGTTGGCAGCCGATTTTCGATCGACGTTTTATGAAAAGTAAACTTACGATCCATAAGTTAATAAGGAGAATGATTGGGGCTACTATGCCGCTAACCAATCAAAACCTGTTAAAGCGTCACCTGACTTGACGTCTGCCAATGATATTCCTTCAAAATACGTAAACAAGGAAGTAAACAACGTATTATCTGGAAAGACGAGAAGACTGAGTTGTTTCGGATAACTTTACTGTCAAGTAATGTTTCAGGTAAGATTTGCATGTCATACTAATTCATATCACATATTAATGAACACGTCCATGTCATGTTGTGTCAATACAAACATGTTCTAATATGCTATTTTAGTGAAAAATCCAACCAAACGTCACACGCGATTGTGAAGCTAATGAATTAACAAGCTATCTAACTTTAAAGGGTACAATAGCTAAGTTACCAATGTCAACTATGTCTATTCTCAATCATTTCAGTAATAATTGTGCCAAATTGGGACCAGTAACATTAACTTGTGTGTGAGTACGTTACAGTATATGTGTGTGCAAGCATGTTTTTGATATTGTCAATCGTCTCACTTTTACGAGGTGAGCTGGTAAGACAAAACCCAAGACTAAATGTATCTTCACTTGCCTTGCCTATAATTGACGAGACTAGACAAAGATTCAAGTGTTTAGAGAACATTTATAACACTATTGTGTTTTCGCAGTGCAAACACAGACACATGTCTGTACATGGTAGGTTGTTAGATTTGCATGTGCATCTCCCTTTCACACATTTTGTTTTTTTGCAGGAGCAGTATACAAGCTCTAAAACTGAAATATTTGTCCCGTCTGCATATTATGCACTGGGCGGGAAGAAGATGTGGTTTTTTATTTAGGCTGAACGTAGTGGTAGTCTTTGAGCGGAGAAGTCTAGGCTTTGGTGGTGTATCATTGTCAGTTTGACCTTCTGCTTCTACTACATTGTAAGGGAGGGGGGGGAGGGAAGGGAGAGAGAGAGAGACATATGATACTCTATGCATTGTAATAGTAATGCTTCCAAAGTTATAGCCTAGTTTATTTACAACTCTCCTAATCTGTTTCCCCAGGTAACCCCAGATGCTCAGCCCTGGACTGCACTGCACATCTTCTGGACCTGACCTGACAGGGCTGACCCTGACCCATTGATGCCTTGTTCATATCTTGTTCATGTCATATCTTAGCTTGTTTATATCATATTGTTAATAATGTTCATGTCATATCATGTCATATTAATCTTAGCTTGTTTATATCATATTGTTCTTATAAATAACTTATATTGCTATAAAACACACCTGCAGCCTCCTGTACTGAATTTTCCCTTTTCTTGCGGGCTCTTTCAATGTTTCGTATGTTGGCATACTGCATATAGCATTGTCTATGGTAGCCAATATTGTGGTTATAGTGGTTCTCCAGCTGCACAGCCGCAGAGAGGAAAGCGCTACAGAGAGTCGTGAGATCGGCCCAGAAGATCATCGGCGCCCCCCTCCCCTCTCTGGAAGAGCTGTACAACACACGCTGCCTCAGGAAGGCCTCCAAGATCTCCAGAGACCCATCCCACCCTGGGAACGAACACTTTGTTCGGCTGCCCTCGGGCAGGCGGTTCAGGACCATGTCCGCAAGGACAAATAGACTGAAGCTCAGCTTCTACCCTAGGGCCATTCAGGCCCTGAACACAGCAAATACCTAGATTCTAGGCCCTGGACAATCTAGACAATTTGATGGCAGCTACTAGATTGTAATCAAGTGCAATACTGAAACACAACTGTGAACATTTCAAACCTGCAAACTGTGACACTTTAAATGAATGTGCAATAATACTATGTGCAATATGACAACCCTCGGGTACATAAGGTTCAGAGATAGGAAATGTTAGGATATGTATAGCATAGCATAGAGTACAGCACAGTGTTTTATTTGTATAGTATAGTATAGTGGATAGTGTACATAGCCTTTATTTATGTAAACCAGCTCTTTTCCCTTCTTGTTTTTAGTATTTTTTTTCCTAGCACCAGGGGAGGTGTCAGGGAAAAACCTTCCGCTGGGCAAAAGCTACCGGGGGTGCGGCCTAACGCATCACGACCAGCTGGCACGCGCACGCGTCACGACCAGCTGGCGAGTGTTTTTGAAACCTCCGTTTTGGCCGCCATTAGCGAAAAGCTTTAATTTGGCTCTACAAGTGTTAATATGTCATTTTATGAAGTTTTAATATGTTTTCAGGCGAGAAAGTAACCATATATATTCACAAAATGTATCCGGTTTATCAAAATAACCCGTTTATATAAAGAAAGAAACGGAGGTCTGATCAGCAGATCATTTCTCATAAAGTTGCAAACGCAACTTGAGCCCTGGACTAAGCATCCTAATATGTCATTTTATGAAGTTTTAATATGTTTTCAGGCGAGAAAGTAACCATATATATTCACAAAATGTATCCGGTTTATCAAAATAACCCGTTTATATAAAGAAAGAAACGGAGGTCTGATCAGCAGATCATTTCTCATAAAGTTGCAAACGCAACTCAGCAATTCAACTTAATAAAAATAATGCGCGTTTCGTTCAAGATCCATTAGAGTAGGACATGTACAGTTATGATAAGTACAGTCATATGTAACTTTTGGACTAGTATAGTAGTTGATATTGTAATAAAACGTGCCAATGTCAGACGATGAACAAACACACCACGAGTCCACACTGATTCAGAAAACAGAATAAACTTTATATATAAATACACAACACTTCAGGGGGATAACGTTTGCAAAAGAACTGTACAGGTTACAATCAGGTATATAATAATAGTTAGGGAGTAACATATCATTCACAAATTCAACAATAATAGAACCAGTATACGTATGTTACACAGTCAACTGTTAAGTGGGACAATGACAATCAACGGCCTAATCTCATCTTAAACCTCACCAAAACTCTCAGGGTGGGTGTAGGATGGAGAGAGGAGAAGGCAGGGTAGGTGAAGGATGGAGAGAGGAGAAGGCAGGGTGGATGTAGAATGGAGAGAGAGAGGAGAAGGCAGGGTGGGTGTAGGATGGAGAGAGAGAGGAGAAGACAGGGTGGGTGTAGGATGGAGAGAGAGAGAAGGCAGGGTGGGTGTAGGATGGAGAGAGAAGGCAGGGTAGGTGTAGGATGGAGAGAGAGGAGAAGGCAGGGTAGGTGTAGGATGGAGAGAGAGAAGGCAGGGTAGGTGTAGGATGGAGAGAGAGGAGAAGGCAGGGTAGGTGTAGGATGGAGCGAGAGGAGAAGGCAGGGTAGGTGTAGGATGGAGAGAGAGAGGAGAAGGCAGGGTAGGTGTAGGATGGAGAGAGAGAGGAAAAGGCAGGGTGGGTGTAGGATGGAGAGAGGAGAAGGCAGGGTAGGTGTAGGATGGAGAGAGAGAGAAGGCAGGGTGGGTGTAGGATGGAGAGAGAGAGAGGAGAAGGCAGGGTGGGTGTAGGATGGAGAGAGAGAAGGCAGGGTAGGTGTAGGATGGAGAGAGGAGAAGGCAGGGTGGATGTAGGATGGAGAGAGAGAGGAGAAGACAGGGTAGGTGTAGGATAGAGAGAGAAGACAGGGTGGGTGTAGGATGGAGAGAGAGAAGGCAGGGTGGGTGTAGGATGGAGAGAGAGAGGAGAAGGCAGGGTGGGTGTAGGATGGAGAGAGAGAAGGCAGGGTGGGTGTAGGATGGAGAGAGAGAGGAGAAGGCAGGGTGGGTGTAGGATGGAGAGAGAGAAGGCAGGGTAGGTGTAGGATGGAGAGAGAGAGGAGAAGGCAGGGTAGGTGTAGGATGGAGAGAGAGAGGAGAAGGCAGGGTGGGTGTAGGATGGAGAGAGAGAGGAGAAGGCAGGGTGGGTGTAGGATGGAGAGAGAGAACGTACAGGTTACTGTTTAACCATCCCCACAAAGCTGTTTCTGTCCAGTGAAACGACTAACTGGTGATTAATGACTGGTGAACTAGTGGTTAATGGTTAGTTAGTTAACTGATCTTAAAGCCAGAACGCAACGCACCAAAACCATGAAACGTCGCGTTTAGCCACCCGAGCTGCTAACACACACACACACGCATGTTCACACACCCGAGCTAACACACACACACACACACACACACACACACACACACGCATGTTCACACATGTTCGCCATGTAATCATCTGCTTAACGAACCACAGATCACACACCCTAACCAAAACACACACCGATCCGTCGTTAGGTAGGTTAGATCACACATCCGATGACTAGCAGTAGCAGGTTAGCTTCCTACATGGTTGTCAGGCAGCTTAGCAGCTATGTGGCTATGTGGCTAACCCAGGGGTCTGTGTGTGTTGATGCACATCGCCTCGCATTTGTTGTTGTTACACCAGACAGGATATAGCAGGGCTATCTGTGTACAATCTGGAAAATACTCTCTCCATCCTACACCTACCCTGCCTTCTCCTCTCTCTCTCCATCCTACACCTACCCTGCCTTCTCTCTCTCCATCCTACACCTACCCTGCCTTCTCCTCTCTCTCTCCATCCTACACCTACCCTGCCTTCTCCTCTCTCTCTCTCTCCATCCTACACCTACCCTGCCTTCTCTCTCTCCATCCTACACCCACCCTGCCTTCTCTCTCTCCATCCTACACCTACCCTGCCTTCTCCTCTCTCTCTCCATCCTACACCCACCCTGCCTTCTCCTCTCTTTCTCCATCCTACACCCACCCTGCCTTCTCCTCTCTCTCTCTCCATCCTACACCCACCCTGCCTTCTCCTCTCTCCATCCTACACCTACCCTGCCTTCTCCTCTCTCCATCCTACACCCACCCTGAGAGTTTTGGTGAGGTTTAAGATGAGATTAGGCCGTTGATTGTCACTGTCCCACTTAACAGTTGACTGTGTAACATACGTATACTGGTTCTATTATTGTTGAATTTGTGAATGATATGTTACTCCCTAACTATTATTATATACCTGATTGTAACCTGTACAGTTCTTTTGCAAACGTTATCCCCCTGAAGTGTTGTGTATTTATATATAAAGTTTATTCTGTTTTCTGAATCAGTGTGGACTCGTGGTGTGTTTGTTCATCGTCTGACATTGGCACGTTTTATTACAATATCAACTACTATACTAGTCCAAAAGTTACATATGACTGTACTTATCATAACTGTACATGTCCTACTCTAATGGATCTTGAACGAAACGCGCATTATTTTTATTAAGTTGAATTGCTGAGTTGCGTTTGCAACTTTATGAGAAATGATCTGCTGATCAGACCTCCGTTTCTTTCTTTATATAAACGGGTTATTTTGATAAACCGGATACATTTTGTGAATATATATGGTTACTTTCTCGCCTGAAAACATATTAAAACTTCATAAAATGACATATTAACACTTGTAGAGCCAAATTAAAGCTTTTCGCTAATGGCGGCCAAAACGGAGGTTTCAAAAACACTCGCCAGCTGGTCGTGACGCGTGCGCGTGCCAGCTGGTCGTGACGCGTTAGGCCGCACCCCCGGTAGCTTTTGCCCAGCGGAAGGTTTTTCCCTGACAGAGCCCCCTCTCCAAAATATATATAATACCAATATATATAATAGCAATTTGGCTTTCTGCAGTGTGAAGATTCACCCACTGTAGAGAACAATGTACAAATTTGGTCCAACTTGCATCTGAAAATGCTGTAATATTGTCCGTTCGGTTTGTTAAATGCATACAACACTCCATAATTCATCACATCTCGTTATTTCCCCGCGGTTGCTAGGGTTAACATACAGTCAGTTTCTAGGGTTAACAGCCATTGTTTACATTTCGGGGTCCTAATGAAGCCGTACTCGAATTCTGATTGGTTTATCAACTAGAGCGACCAGCGATGTGCCTGAGCAGACAGACTATTAAAAAATAAGTTTGTGAAAATCTCCGACATAATACAGCTGCAAACAAAATTGTTATAGACTTAAGAGAATTACTTAATATCGTATGTAAGAGATCGTTTACTCCGTAGATGGAAAAAGATAAACTTCGCGATAAACGCGTTCGGCCCACCACCTACATGCTGTTATACATGCCTAATCTGAACCAGCTCACCCCATAGGTAATGTGTACTGTCTAATGTGTATGTCTAAAAAATCTATAAAAATAATTAAGAAAAAAGGAAAAAAGAGTATGATGCTACCCAAATGAATGTTATTGTTTAGTGCCGTACGCTTTCGTGGTATTATATTGTGTGAATTATCATCTGTATGTTGTTTTTCTTTCACTCGACTAACCGCCGAGATAATACTTGAGATGTAATTCCGTAAGCATTAATCTAACTGTCCTGCAGTTCCAATTTGACGATGTGTCCCTCGATACCATGGTGGAGTGGTCAAAAACAACTCTCAAAAGGCTTTTGACGGACGCGAAAAACGGATTAGGTGGGCAAGCGTGATTGACACAACATGAGTTCTAATTTTATTTTTAAACAGACATAAAGCACGGACGTAAAAAACGCATCAGTGTGACTTTACTCTTTGGTAAAAATGTATGCAGTGTCCTGCATAATTATATTTCAAAGAAATAGCCTGCAGTATGAATGTTGAGTTGAAGCCATGGTCTGTTTACATGGTCAGCGTACCCTGAGATTAAGAGTCTCATGCTCTACAAACTGAGCTAGCTGGGCCACTTGCTCATCTTCAGAGCCTCTGTGACATCAAGGATTAGGGCTTTATGATGAAGATGTGGCATAAGGCACTCAAGTCCCCTAGCTAATCAGTAGATGAATTCACTGCAAGACAACGCCACCTTTTTGTTACACGAGGTGATAGGGTTGCCACCTTTCAGTCAGAGAAATAAGGGACACCCCTCGCAGTAGGGGCCCCGCTCATCGGGACCACGACCACCACGGGCCCAAGGGCGGGGTGGGGGCCCCAGTGCTAGTAAATCATAAGTTAAACATCGTTTCAATAAAGCATTTAGATTCATACTTAAAGTTTCAAGTGCTTTATTAACACTGACTGAACGTATCTTAATACAAAATGTATTAAACAAAAAGGATTAGCATACAGTATATGCACCATAACTTAATAACTCAATAACTTACAATTAAACAAAGCTTTGCCACTTTCAAATATAGTGCAACAATGGTTGTGCAAATAATAATTTATGAAACTATAAAACTACAAAACATTCAACAGTCATCATTCAATCATGTGCAGCAGTAGACAGGGTTTAACAGTTGAGCTCTCTCTCTTCTCCTCATTGTGTTACTTATTTTTCCTGTGAAAACAGTTAACACCTCTCTCTCTCTTCCTTACTGTGTGTATTTCTTTTTCCAAGTGTACTTCTGATCACTCCTTGCAGCACTGAGCAGCTGTTTGTCTTTCAAAACAATGGAGTAAAACTCTGAACAGGACAGCTCAAAGTTGAGAGTGATCAGCAGCTCACTCCTCATGAGCTCCACAGAGCACCTGTTCCTGCAGTCACTCCATTTGCTGGTCATTCTGGAAAAGATCCTTTCCACATATCCAGTGGATGCTGGGACGCTCAGGATGTGGCTGATGACGGACAGCATGTTAGGCAGGTCAGCTGCTTGAAAGATAGCCACCCACCTGGCAGCCACAGCTTTGGACTTCCACTCATCTTCTGCACCCTCCCTGAGCCCCTTTAAAGTGGCATTTGCTGTGGTGCATTCATCATATAGTTCATCCATATTGACTTTATGGATGAGGTTGATCTTACCAGTGATCCTCTCAATATCACTGAAGGTAGCCATTCCATGGTGCAGAGAGAGAGATTGCAGGGAGAACAACCAGTTGTTCTCTGAAAAGTCAAACCATTTCTCAACATATGAGATTGCTGTGTTAAGAAACGCAGTGAAATCTGCCCTTGCCTTGTTTGCATCATGTGGAAGGAGACGCTGCAGCTTCACTTTGGTTAAGTAGCCATAGAAATGGTCGTCTCGTCTTTGTGTGAGTTTTTGCTTGAAGTTATCCATGATGGAATATAACTCAACACAGGTGGTTGAATTGCTTTCCATCTTCTTAACAACTTCCTCAAAGAGGGAGAGGATATTGTTGCAGAACAGGAGGTAAACCTCCACAATGTCAGGGTCTTCCCCAGTTGAGTCTTCACTGAGATTTAACAAATCTCTGATCTGTCTGGGACACTCATCCCCCAGGCTGAGACTTGAGAGCAGTCCAGGTTTGCATAAGCCGGGTGATGGCTGGATTGCGGGAGAGCCACCTTGTTGTGACATGTCGTAGAATCTCCCTGAATTCCACATCACAAAATTCACAAAACTCTTTGAGGGATTCTCTTCGTTTGGCTGATACGGAGAACTGCCCATAAGACCTTCAGCACAATGTTTTCGACATCTACAGTGAGCTGGTCCAGAGCATGTTTCACTGTGTTGTGCATAATGTGGGCATGACAGTTCCCTCGCAGCAGATCCTTTTGCTTTTTCTTCAGGTTTGTGAAGACAGAGGTGTGGATTCCATAATTTACATTAGTATTGTCTGCACTATATGCTGTCACTTGATCTAATGATAAGCCAAATTTATCAAGTGATTGTTGTATGGAATCTATAATCCCAGCGGCTGACTCATCTGCATTCTCTATGAAGTCAAGCATTCTGTTGGTGACCCCAGTTTCTGGCTGAAAGAATTGTACAGCAAGGGGAAACTTTAGGTTATTTACATAACCCCGGTTCTCTGAGTAGTATTCGTGAGTATCTCACTATGGGGAACGCCCCCTGCGTGACCTCATCAGAAACTGAATTACACTGCGCCAGCCCATTGGCTGGCCCAGGCGACGCTTGTGTCACGAGGGACGGGACCCTCCGCCTATATAAAGCGTACACACAGCGTCTGTCGTCATTCAAAACAAGCAACCTCTTTCTCGCTTCTAAAGCAAGGAGGGTGGTCCGGTGAGATACTCACGAATACTACTCAGAGAACCGGGGTTATGTAAATAACCTAAAGTTCTCTTTCATAGTCGTTTCGTATCTCACTATGGGAATATACTTACTCCCGTATTGCCAGACCTGCCTGTAAAACGACAACTGTCCCAGAATGGACCCTCACACTCTAGGAACTACGTCCTAAGAGGAACCCAAACTGAGGACTGAGTGTGATAGCGTTGGAGCCGTAACATCCAACCTATAAAATCTAGCGAACGTGTGGGGCGAAGCCCAGCACGCCGCCGCACACACCTCCTGAATAGACACCCCTTTAAAGAGTGCCCAGGAGGTCGCCAAACCTCTAGTAGAGTGCGCACGTAAGCCCGCGGGGGGCTGTAGACCCTTACTAGAGTAAGCCAAGGCAATAGCCGCCACTACCCAATGGGAAAGGCGTTGTTTCGACACTGGCTTTCCCGTGTGTGGATTCGCCCAGGATACAAACAACTGGTCACCTTTCCTTCAACCCTGAGTCCTGTCTATGTAAACACGCAGCGCGCGGACAGGACATAAAGTATGCAACCGCCTGTGCTCTTCCGAGGCAAAAGGCGGGGGATAGAAGGCAGCCAACTCTATAGGGGTGCAAGAGCCTATAACCTTCGGAATAAAGGCTGGGTTAGGCATCAGACTGACCCTAGAGTCCCCTGGGGAGAACTTTGTACACTCTTGGTGCACCGAGAGCGCATGGGCTTCACCTATGCGCTTAGCCGAAGCCAAAGCAAGCAATAGGACCGTCTTTAGCGTTAACACTTTCACCTCCACCTGTTCCAGCGGTTCGAACGGTGGGCAGGAGAGAGCATCTAGTACCATAGGGAGGTCCCATGAAGGAGCTAACGGCCTAGACGTAGGCAATTTCCTTCGGGCCCCTTTCATAAACTGGCACACCAACGGGTGCTGGCTTATCGACTTTCCACCCAGGCCAATATGACAAGCCGAAATAGCTGCCAAATAGACCTTAACGGTTGAGAAAGCCTTACCCATCTCAATCAAGTCCTGTAGAAATGACAGAATAACTGTCACAGAACACTGAAAAGGGACAGCGTGTGACTCTGAGCACCAAGTCTCGAACACACGCCACTTATGCCCATACAACTTTCTAGTTGATGAGGCTCTGGCGCACTGAATAGTGTCGATCACCCCTTGGGGAAGACCCACTAGTGCAAGGTTGATCCCTTCACGGGCCAGGCCCACAGAGACAATCTCTCTGGGTGGGGATGGAATATCTCCCCCCGCGCCTGGGTCAGCAGGTCCCTGCGCAGCGGTAGTTGCCATGGCGGACCGGATAGGAGATGAAAAATCTCCGCCAACCAGTGCTTTCCCGGCCAACGCGGGGCTATCAGCACCATGGACAGATCTCCTTCCCTCACTCTGGCCAGAGTCGGGGGAATGAGTGCCACCGGTGGGAACGCATACAGGAGGGTCCTCGGCCACTCGTGCGCTAATGCGTCCACTCCCAGCGGGGCTCCCCGATCGCGCAGAGAGAAGAACAGGGGACACTGGGCGTTCTCTGCCGTAGCATAAACGTCCACGGTCGCTTGACCGAATCGTGACCAAATCTGTTTCACTACTTCGGGGTGAAATCTTCAGTCTGCGTACAGTGAGTTGCCCCTGGACAACAAATCTGCTCCGTAGTTCAGAATGCCCGGTACATGGGTTGCTCTCAGCGACCGCATGTGTGCACTGCTCCACACTATCAGTCTGTGTGCCATGGTGTGTAACTGGTGGGACCTCAGTCCCCCCTGTCTGTTTACATAGGCAACGACCGTGGAGTTGTCTGTCCTCACCAAAACATGATGTCCTCTCAACCACGGGAGGAAATGTTTCAGAGCCAAGTGAACAGCTAGCAGTTCCAGGCCGTTTATATGGGTAGAACTTAAGTGCGGGTCCCAACCCCCGTTTATCGTTCTCCCTTCGAAAGTGGCACCCCAGCCTCTCAGAGAGGCGTCCGTGGTGATTACTTTTCTGTTCAGGCCAGGTCCCATAGAAACACCCTGTGTTATGAAACCTGGGTCCTTCCACTGGTGCAGAGCCAGTGAGCAATCCCTGGAGACCCTCACACAACGGTGACCGTCGCGGTGGGGGTCCAGGCCCAGAGAGGCCACCCAGCGCTGGATGCCTCTCATGTACAGGCGCCCCAGGGGTATGACCACCACAGCGGAGGCCATCAAGCCTAACAACCTCTGGCATTGTTTGAGGGTAACTATGTTGCCCCTGCGAAACAGCGCTATTCATAGCTTTCAGTCACGTGGTTTCTTCCCTAGCAACCACCAACCTGACGGGCAAAAAGTATCATAGCAACATCGCTCAACATGGCGAGTGGACGCAATTTACCGGCTGCCTACTATTTAGACCACCTCACCCATGAAGAGCTATCAAGATACACGACGGTGATAGGAGAGTAGGATTGACACCATTCAAATGGTTTTGGATTCCATGTCTTCTCCTCTATCCGGACACGTTGGAATTATTTTCCTAACCCCCGGAGAATCAAAGTTATTGACCCGCAAAGGGTGCCTCCTTGACCGGCTTTGTCCGTGAATAACACCGGTTATGGAGGTGGTACACAATACTATTATTGCTAAATTCACCATCAGTATACGGTCATTTTGAGCCCTTAACCACCGCGCTGACACCCCGAGAAGATATACTTTTAATATGAAACTCGATCAACCGGGAGTTCTACCGCTGCTGGACGAAACTCCCAACTCCCGCTGTTAGCGGGGCGAGGGAATATTTCTATCCGGGAATTCGCTCCTTGCTGTGTCCACGGTGATAGGAGTGGAGGATCGACTCCATTCAAAAACTTTTGGATTCCCTGGCTTCTCCTCTTTCCGGACACGTTGGAATTATTTTCCTAACCCACGGGAAATCAAAGTTATTAACCCGTAAAAAGTGGGTTTTGCCCGCAAAAAGTGCATTTTGCCCGTCAGGTGGGCGTTTCCACTATGCTGTGACGTCACATGAAAGCTATGAATAGTCGCGCGCATCGTCTCCACTCTTTCTGGAGACAAAAACGCCTTGGCTCGGATAGAGCCCAGTGCGAGCCCTATAAACGCGATGCGTTGGGAGGGTGTCACCATGCTCTTTTCCATGTTTATTCGGAACCCCAGATTCGTTAGGTGTTTCGAAATGACCGCTGTGTGACGCGCCGCCTCCTCGCGGTTGGTGGCTGCCACTAACCAGTCGTTGATATATGTGGCCACTCTGATACCCCTCTGTCTGAGAGGGGCCACTGCTGCCTCGGTGCATTTTACAAACACCCTTGGGCTTAGTGACAGGCCGAAGGGAAGGACCACATATTCGTACGCTATCCCTTGGAAAGCGAATCTCAGATATTTCCTGAGTGGAGGATATATCGGAATGTGGAAATAAGCGTCCTTCAGGTCGATTGATGTGAACCAATCCCCTGCTCGTATGAAACTTAGCAGGGAAGAGTGTGTCAACATCCTGAATTTGTATTTTCTGAGATGCTGATTCGAGACACGGAGGTCTAGAATAGCCCTCATGCCCCCCCCTTTCTTTGGGACCAGAAAATACTTAGAGTAGAAACCTCTGTGGGTCTCCTCGAGAGGTACAACTGTTATAGCTCCTTTCTCCCTTAGAATGGAGATTTCCTCCTGGAGAATATTGGCTCGTTCGCCCTGAGCTCGAGAGTACAGTATTTCTCTGAATGGGGGTGGAGCGACACAGAATTGGAGCCTGTAGCCCCTTCGTAGTGTCCTCAACACCCAGTCTGACTGTGTGCAGTCTGCCCATTCCCATTGATGCGTGGAAAGTGGGCTGACTGGCCACACCGTCACATGCGAGTTGTTGGCGCCCCCTTGTGGCCGGGGCGCGCAACAGCCGCCTAGCGTGCCTTCCCGCGCTGTGCGCGGTCGGGACGCTTTCTGCATCACAGCCGCGGGATGGGCTAGTCCCACGGTCTGCGTTATGGCAGAGAAAGATTTGTTTTTCAACATCTCTTTTATTTTTATGCTTTTCAACATTGTTAACAACGCCCTTGGCACTCTGCCTGGATGCGCTTGTCGGGACATTTTTAATACATTGTGCATTAACGTGCTTGAGTGACAAACAACTTTGTAGTATGAACAGTCTCTCAGCTTTCCCCCGGAAGGCGTGTGAACACGGACGCCGACCGTGGTCTTGCACTTTGTATGGAACATGTCGTACCGAACTTGCTCTGGAACGGAGCTGGGAAGGTACAGAGCGGTCAGCGAGGGGGGCCGACTGGACTCGCTCTCCTCCCGAGGAGAGGCTGTCAGATCACCCGCTTCTTCTTCCTCGCCGACGCGGCGGCCGGGGGAGGGGGCGGGGACGCCTGAGGTCTGTCCCGGGGAGCCTGTTTTCTGGCCCATGGTTTCCTGGGACCTCTGGGTGCCTGGGGCGCTGCCTGCTGTCTAGCCGCTCTGGGGATCTTGAAGGCAGGGGCCGGGCGAGAGATAGCCTGCGCATATGACTGCCGTGGCTGGGTCACGGGCGCTGCGGGCTGCGCTCTTCTCGGAAGGCACAGCTCCATAGCCTCATCCTCTCTCTTTTTCTCCTCACATCTCTTCTGCATTGAGGTGACTGCTGCACCGAAGAGACCCTGTGGTACGATAGGGGTGTCGAGAATTTCTTCTCTCTCCTTCGCCGACAGGTTGGTGAGACCGAGCCAACGCGTCCTATCCTGCAGTACCATGAGAGCCATGGATTTACCCGTGGCTTGAATGGCCGTCTTGTGGAGACGGAGGATGTGATCCGTTATAACGCAGATTTCCTCCCATAGGGTAGGCATATTGTCTGGGTTAGCGGTCATATCCTCCTCCAGCTCAGCCTGGTAGGCTGATAGGAGTGCGGAGGCATTGAGAGCCCTCGCTGTCAGTGCCGCTGCTTTGTAGCACTTGTCTGTAAGGCTAGCCTGGAAGCGGTCCGTAGGGACGGGGCAGCCGAAGATACGGGGGTCTTCGGGTGCAGGTGGCGCGCCACCACCGGCTCGACCGGTGGGATGTGGCGGAGGCCGAGGGAGTCCATCCCCTCACAATCCAGTCGAGAACCCCCGATTATTGGGTGTTTCTCCGTTAATGGCCGTTCTTTCCACGTAACTGCTATCTCATCGAGTAGCTCGGGGAAGAACGGCATAACTTGTTTCCCCGTCTTAGCCGCCGTCTGCAGTCTTTTGCCGTCAAAGCGTGACATAGCAGTTTCGGTTTGGGCGACGGGCCAGGGGATATTCAGCCTCTCCGCTGCTCGCTTGCACATGTCCTGCATGTCGCAGTCCATGGGAGACGGGGCGGAGGGTTGGTTACCTCCGTCAGGCGTGGGGGGCTTTCCAGCTCCGCGCCTACCGATTGATAATGAGGAGTCTTCCTCATCATCGGTGGACAAAATGAGGTCTGAGTCACGCGACCCTCCCTCATCATTGTCCGAGTCTCTCTCATAGCGAGCAGCGGTAAAGCTGTCCATCCCCTTGTCATCCAGTACCGGGAAATCGATGTCAGGGCTATGTGGCACTAAGTCCGCCCAGCATGGTGTCGGTAAACCTGGAGACATGTCCGCGTTAGCCTGTGATGGCAGCGTTTCGGCTGCCTTACACAGAAGCGGATCTTCTCCCGACAGGCTAGCCATGCGACTTAGCCGTCGGCGGAGAGATTTCTTGGGGAACACTGCACAGTGGATACACTCATCGGTAGAGATAACAGCGGCCCGGGCGTGGGTTAATCCCAGACACACTGCACACTTAGAGTGAGTGTCCCAGCTAGCCATTGACTTGCCGCACGGGCAGGTCTTCCGGCTAGTCTCGGCTGTGCTAGGTCCGCTAGCCTCAACGTTAGCCATTTCTGGCTAAGGGTTGTAGGCTAGCTGCTAGCAGGCCTCGCTACTTCACCCGTTAGCTTGTCAGCTATCAAGGGAAAACAGAGGGGCCAGGGGAGGGATATTACTATCTACCCGCTAGCAGTGCGTTATAGAGATAAAGTTATTTCTACTTTTGTCTCTCACACTGGGTATTGCTACCCGTAACCGTTCGGAGTATTCCTACTCGCAGAACAGGGAGTATTGCTACTCGCGTCGTTCAGAACGAGGAGTATCGCAACTTTTTTCGTTCTGAGCAAGTCGAGTATTGCTACTCGAATCGTAACACGGGGTATCGCTACCCCGAGTCACAGTATTCCTACTCTTCAACAGAAGTATTTCTACTCCTGTGAACGTCAACAAAGTGCAGTTTAGCAGCAGAGCGCCCGTCGGCACGAGTTTGGTCGCTCGTATCTGTGGACTGTTTAGCTCTAGCCACCCGCACAGTTGTTGTCAGCTCCAGTGAGAAGCGAGAAAAGGTTTTTGAATGACGACAGACGCTGTGTGTACGCTTTATATAGGCGGAGGGTCCCGTCCCTCGTGACACAAGCGTCGCCTGGGCCAGCCAATGAGCCAATGAGCCACAATAAGCGGTGTGTTTAAGCGCTCACCGCGGCAAAAAAAAATCTGCGTGCAAACGCATAAAACGCGCACTGGCGCTCAAAACAAAGACGTGATTTCACCCAAAACTAGAGGGTGGCAACAGTTTTTTTTAAAATAGCGGTTAAGTCATTAAAGCCGAGCAGGTGATACACAGAAAGATCATCAGCTCAATATGAAGTACACAAGAGATAATCAGCTCATCAAATATGAAGTACACCCATTAGCGGGAACATTATTTGTTTCACAAAATAGGCTGATTTAGTTGAGCATGAACATCAGAGACATACATTACGAATGTTCATTTAAAATACTCTATACTGAGCACTGGTATAAGAACATGAACCAGAGAACAGCAGTAAATGCAATAACCCACAGTCGTGGCTGATGATGTTGCATTTTCGATTAGGATACGCTTACGGGATTAAAGGGACGGGCGACGGGCGATTTCGAGAAGGGTCCAGCTGCAGGCTTGCAGCCAGGGGCCGAAAGGAATGTGAGGACGGAATGGAATGTGAGGACGGAATGGAATGTGCCTGTGTGTTGATTGCTATCTGCGCATGCGCTTAGCACGAGCGAGCCTGTGTGTTGATTGCTGTCAGGGAAGTTGTCTTGGTGAACATTTGAAGACATCAGTCAGTTATTATCTACCGAGAGATTCAGATTTAGATTACTGCCATGGCTCACTACAGAGTGAGTAGAAACTAACCCTAACGTGCTACGTATATGTTTAACAGTCGTGTGTTACAGTTTATTACGACAGAAAGCACATACGGAGGTTAGCAAGATGGCCTCGCGGGTATAAACAAAGAAAGATAGAACAGCCTCTGAAAGGTATAAATGTATTATATATTATATATATATTATATATATGTAGTATCGTTTATAATGTCCATAATATTGTAACGGACTGAGTTCTGTGGGTTAACATTACTGTGGCTTTAAGAGTTGTTGTTGTTGGATGACGTTCATCCGGGGGAGGGAGGGTTCTGGGGCTGAGAGCGGAAGAGGAGGGGTGGAGTGGGAGAGCGCGGGAGAGAGAGATGAGAGTGGTCGAGTGCGGGGTTTTGGTTAAGATCGAGTGTGCTATTGAGAGAGTTATAACTTGTAATCAAGAGAATAAAGCTGGTAATCAAGAACCCTCCGTCTGGTTTGTGACAACGCTACACTGGTGTCTGAAGTAAAAAAGAAAAAAAGAGAGAAGCACGAAGCTACGAGGGAAGTACGCCTACAACCGCTAACGCAAACTAGCCTGACGCACTCGCCCGACGGAGTCATGCTGCCCGGCGGTGCGGACAAGATCAAGCGGGAGGAGGAAGACAGTGAGTGGGGTCGATACACGGCAGCTTGGCAGGCGGAACGCCGTGAGCGGAGCCAACACGAGACGACCGAGGAGGCGGAGCACAGAGAGCGGGTGAGAAGAATGACGGTTCGAATGGCTAACGAGGCCGGATTTCAACCAGCTGCGCACAACATGGACAGACGTGCGGCGCGCAGAGGGCCACAGGCACGGAGCGATGACGTCAACATTGCTCCCCTCTCAGTGAAGACACCCAGGTATGATGGCAAGGCTGATTGGGAGGCTTTTCATGCACAATTCGAACTGTTATCCAGGGCTAACAATTGGTCCAAAGAAAGTAAGGCGCTACAGCTTGCAATGTGCCTTACTGGTGATGCTCTGTCAAGCCTGCTATTACTGACCCCGGATGATAGAAGTGACTATGATGCTTTAGTGGGGGCATTAAAGAGGCGTTTTGGACAATGTTCAGCGGACAGCTTGCTTCGCTCTGAACTGTGCAGTCGGAAGAGGCGGCCCGGGGAGCCGTTGAAAGATCTCGCTAATGAAGTGGAAAGGCTTGTTCACCGTGCCTATGCTCACATGCCCCCGTCCATCCTGAGTGAATTAGCTCGAGACCACTTCCTACAGGCACTACTGCCGAGTGATCTGCGTGTCCAGACGCTGCTGGCTCATCCTAAATCTCTCCTGGAGGCGTTGGAGCTAGCCTCGGAGAGGGAGATGCTGGGCGCTGGCAACCCCGCCGCTACGTTGGAGGACGCACCGAGGGTGAGGGCTGCTGTCGTGTCGGAGAGGAGTGAAGCGGCGCCGGCCTGGGCGGTGGAGCTAACACAACTGGTACGGGCCGCCTCGCTGAGTGGACAACAGCGGCCACGGATGGGACCGAGACTCTGCTGGGCATGCGGAAAACCCGGCCACCTGGCCAGAGAGTGCACCAACACGGCGGAGACACCGGGAAACGGTATGGGGAACGTATAACCGGGACGGTGCGACTCCCCGGGGCGACGTCCCGACCCCGCACAGGCGGGGAGACAACACGACACCACCAGGTGGGGACATTACAAACAGGGGAGGGTGGGGGCGGCCAGCAGGTGCAGGTCGTCATGCTGGGCCGGACGGGGACGGGAAACTGCTGGTACGCCACCCTGGTGAGACCCGACGCGGTGGGGAGCGGGACCACAGTTTTACCCACCACGGTGAGATTACAGACAGTAACTGGGGACAGGGCACCCATGGTGGGGGAGGTATTTGAGACTGTGGGGGTCGGGAGGGAAAGAGTTCACTGCCCAGTATGGGTAGCGGATCTAGAAGACTGCATATTGGGACTGGACGTGCTCGAAAGACTGGACTGTGTGATTAGCACCCGGAGGGGGACACTCACATTCCCAGACGGACACGTAGTGCAGATGACTAGACAACCCACCCCGCCAAAACGTTCCCCGACCCCCACCGTTGCAGTACTGACAACTGAGACAGCGGCCAACACGACTTCCGGCGGCGTCCCGGATAGACACCCGATACTGCCCCAGACCCCACCCACCACCACAGAGGCGCAACCGCACCCCACACCCGCTGCGCCCACTGGTAAGGGGGGGGGAGAAGACGGAGAGAGGATCTCGGTCGTGAGGGAGGTGTGGCAGGGGAACTGTGATGGACTGTCGCAGGTTGAACAGGGCCTACTGTGGCAACTGTTATTAGAGTTTAAGGACAGTTTTTCCCTGTCAGAGGACGACGTGGGACAGACCCACCTAGCCCAACACAGCATCGATACGAGGGATGCTCCACCCATCAGGATGAGACCCCGACGCCTGCCGATGGCTCGACAGGCAGCGGCAGAGAAGGCGTTACAGAACATGCAGCGTGCGGGTCTCATTGAACCCTCCACCAGCCCCTGGGCCGCCCCAATCGTCATGGTCCCCAAGAAAACAAAGGACGACTGGCGCTTCTGCGTGGACTTCAGACGCCTCAACGGCGTGACCAAAAGGGACGCCTATCCCTTCCCACGAGTCGACGAGTCCCTCGACGCGGTGGCGGGGTCCTCCTGGTTCACGTCGTTGGATCTACGCAGCGGATACTGGCAGGTCCCCCTCACCCCCGACGCCAGACCCAAAACCGCCTTCGTCACACACAGGGGCCTGTGGCAGTTCAAAGTTCTTCCCTTCGGCCTCTGCAATGCACCCGCCACATTCGAGAGACTAATGGACAACGTGCCTGCTGGGATCCCCCGCCAGGAGTGCGTCGTATATCTGGACGACATCCTGGCCCATGGAGAATCATTCGAGACGGCCCTCAGGGCGCTCAGACGCGTGCTGGAGAGGGTGGCTGCAGCGGGTCTGAAGCTAAACCCCCAGAAATGCCACTTCATGAGACGGGAGGTCAACTTTCTGGGGCACAAGCTGGGGTCTGGCGGTATCAGCACCACACAGGAGAAGGTGCAAGCGGTGGAAGACTGGCCCACCCCCAGCTCCAGTTCCGAAGTGAAAAGTTTCACAGAACTAGCCTCCTACTACAGGAGATTTGTGAGTGGCTTCTCCACCATAGCCGCGCCCCTGTTCCGGCTACAACGGCCCAGGGAGAAGTTCATCTGGACAGACGAGTGCCAGAGAGCATTCACCTCGTTGAAGAAGGCCCTCTTGGAGGCCCCCATCCTCACCCCCCCCCGACCCCACCCTGCCCTTCATACTCGACACGGACGCCAGCAATGTCGGCGTGGGGGCGGTGCTGTCACAGGTGACCTCGGAGGGGGAGAAGGTGGTGGCGTACTACAGCGGATCACTCAACAAACATGAACGCCGCTACTGCGTCACCAGGCGGGAACTGCTCGCCGTGGTCAGGGCTGTCCAACATTTCAAGTACTACCTCGGGGGCCTCCACTTCACAGTCAGGAGTGACCACTCCGCCTTGCAGTGGCTCATGACCTTCAGAGAGCCAGAGGGCCAGCTGGCACGCTGGATCGAGGAGCTACAGGCGTACGACTTCAACGTGATCCACCGTGCGGGTAGACAGCATGGAAACGCGGACGCGCTTTCCCGCCGGCCCTGCGCCACAGACGGCTGCACCTACTGTGAAAGAAGAGAGGTGCGGGAGGAGGAGCAGCTGCGACAAGGGGTGAGATGCGCCGCAGCGGCCCTAACAGCTATCGACGCGGGAGAGTGGAGACGCAAACAGGAAGAGGATGCTGACATCGGGCCCGTGCTCACGTGGGTAGCGGCGCAACACCAACCCTGGTTGGAAGAGATCGGCCTGTGTTCAAGGGCTACAAAGGGGCTGTGGAGTATGTTTACCAACCTGCGCCTGTGTGACGGGGTACTGCAGAGGGGGTGGAAAGACGCGGCCACAGGAGAGACGCTGTGGCAGGTGGTCGTACCCAGGACCCTGCGGGAAACGGTGCTACAATCAGTCCACGGAGCCCCTGGATCTGGTCATTTCGGGGTCAGCAAAACGCTCCACCGCCTTCGTCAGGGGTTCTACTGGGGCCAACATGGGCGGGACGTGGGGGACTACTGCCGCCGCTGTGACAGCTGCACAGCACGTAAAGGCCCCACGGGCACATCTCACGCCCAACTCCAGCAGTTTCCCACAGGCTGTCCCATGGAGAGAGTGGGGATTGACGTGCTAGGGCCGTTTCCTCGCTCAGACAAAGGAAACCGCTACATCCTCACTGCCATGGATTATTTCACAAAGTGGCCGGAGGCGTACTGCCTGCCGGACCAAGAAGCAGAGACAATAGTGGATGCACTGGTGGAGGGGATGTTCAGCAGACTGGGGGTCCCTGAGGTCATTCACACCGACCAAGGCAGGAACTTTGAATCTCGCGTGTTTGCGGCCATGTGCGAAAAGCTTGGCTCCCACAAGACCCGCACCACACCCCTCCACCCACAAAGCGACGGACTAGTTGAAAGATTTAACCGCACGCTGGGACAGCAACTGGCCATAGTGACGGCTAAACACCAGCGAGACTGGGACGCGCATGTCCCCCTGGTGTTGATGGCGTACCGGTCTGCGACGCAAGACTCCACCTCCTGCTCCCCCGCACTTCTCATGGAGATTAGGACCCCGGCTGAGATGATGTTGGGCAGACCGCCCGACCCCCCGGCGGATCCCCCGGGGCTGGAATATGCCCGAAAGCTGCAGGATCGACTGGAGTGCGCCCACGAGTTCGCCAGAAAACAACTGCGGAGTGCAGGGGCGAGACAGAAGAGGAACTACGACGTGCACACCAAAGGGCAGCATTTCACGGCCGGGGAGCTGGTCTGGGTTTACAACCCCCAGAGAAAGAAAGGCAGGTGCCCCAAACTAGACAGCAAGTGGATGGGGCCCTGCAGGGTCCTCGAGAGACTGAGCGAAGTCGTGTACAGGGTCCAGCTGCCGCCAAGAGGTAGGAGAGTCGCCCTGCATCGAGATGGACTGGCCCCCTACCGTGGCAGGGGCACCCCCCCAGGAGAAGGGGGTGAACGGCGCGGTAACCGGGTTGAGCACCAGACCCCACCCCGCCCCGCCCAACCCCCCCCCAATGGACGATCACCCCACCTCCCCGCCCCACCAAATCTCCCCCCCGATGGAGTTTCGCCCCCCCCGCCCCGCCCAACCCCCCCCCCCCGATGGACTATCACCCCCCCTCCCCGCCCCGCCAGATCCCCCCCCCCATGGAGTGTCGTACCCCCGCCCCTCCCCAACCGATTTCCCCCCCGATGAACTGTCGCCCACCCACCCCCAGGTGGCCCCAGAGGAGAGTAAGGCCCCCAAGGTACCTGAGAGACTTTGAGTGGTCACTCGGGGCGAGTGACTTTGTGGGGGGGAGGTAGTGTAACGGACTGAGTTCTGTGGGTTAACATTACTGTGGCTTTAAGAGTTGTTGTTGTTGGATGACGTTCATCCGGGGGAGGGAGGGTTCTGGGGCTGAGAGTGGAAGAGGAGGGGTGGAGTGGGAGAGCGCGGGAGAGAGATGAGAGTGGTCGAGTGCGGGGTTTTGGTTAAGATCAAGTGTGCTATTGAGAGAGTTATAACTTGTAATCAAGAGAATAAAGCTGGTAATCAAGAACCCTCCGTCTGGTTTGTGACAACGCTACAATATCGTGTATAATGTCCATAATATCGTGTTTAATGTCCACATTGTCGAGTGTAATGGCTATTTTATCGTGTATGAGGCCATGACTAAGCTAGCGCGGTGCTAACGGAGGTAGCAAGATGGCGTCGCGGGTGCAAACAAAGCAACATAGAACAGCCTCTGGAAGGTATAAATGACTTTAATATCGTTTATAATGTCCATAATATCGTGTATAATGTCCATAATATCATGTTTAATGTCCACATTGTCGAGTGTAATGGCTATTCTATCGTGTACAAGGCCATGACTGAGCTAGCGCGGTGCTAACGGAGGTAGCAGGATGAAGGCGCGGCCTACAAACAAAGCAACATAGAACAGCCTCTGAAAGGTATAAATGCCTTTAATATCGTGTATAATGTCCATAACATCGTGTATAATGTCAATAATATCGTGTATAATGTCCATAATATCGTGTTTAATGTCCACATTATCGAGTGTAATGTCTGAGAGACAGTGCTAGTCATTATCTATTATTTATCATCTATCATATATGTTGGTATCTATCATCTATCATCTATCATCTAACATTATCATCTATCATCTATCATCTATCATCTAACATTATCATCTATCATCTATCATCTACATCTATCATCTAACATTATCATCTATCATCTACTATTTATCTATCAACTATCATCTATCATCTATCATCTACTATTTATCTATCATCTATCATCCAACATCTATCTATCATCTATCATCTATCATCTACTATTTATCTATCATCTATCATCTATCATCTACTATTTATCTATCATCTAGCATCTAGCATCTAGCATCTAATATTTATATATCATCTATCATCTATCATCTACTATTTATCTATCATCTATCATCTATCATCCAACATCTATCTATCATCTATCATCTACTATTTATCTATCATCTATCATCTACTATTTATCTATCATCTATCATCTATCATCTACTATTTATCTATCATCTATCATCTATCATCTACTATTTATCTATCATCTATCATCTATCATCTACTATTTATCTATCATCTATCTACTATTTATCTATCATCTATCATCGATCATCTACTATTTATCTATCATCTATCATCTATCATCTATCATCTACTATTTATCTATCATCTATCATCTATCATCTACTATTTATCTATCATCTATCATCTATCATCCAACATCTATCTATCATCTATCATCTATCATCTACTATTTATCTATCATCTATCATCTACTATTTATCTATCATCTATCATCTATCATCCAACATCTATCTATCATCTATCATCTATCATCTACTATTTATCTATCATCTATCATCTATCATCTACTATTTATCTATCATCTATCATCTATCATCCAACATCTATCTATCATCTACTATTTATCTATCATCTATCATCTACTATTTATCTATCATCTATCATCTACTATTTATCTATCATCTATCATCTACTATTTATCTATCATCTATGATCTATCATCCAACATCTATCTATCATCTATCATCTACTATTTATCTATCATCTATCATCTATCATCTATCATCTATCATCTACTATTTATCTATCATCTATCATCTATCATCTATCATCTACTATTTATCTATCATCTATCATCTATCATCTATCATCTACTATTTATCTATCATCTATCATCTATCATCTACTATTTATTTATCATCTATCATCTATCATCTATCATCATACTATTTATCTATCATCTATCATCTATCATCTATCATCTACTATTTATCTATCATCTATCATCTATCATCCAACATCTATCTATCATGAAAAAACTGGCTATGATATGGGGAACTTACCACGCCAGCTCCATGGAAATGACTGTGGGGTTTTTATGCTTATGGTAAGGTCTATTTTTTTTTTTGGGGCGGGGGGGGTAATTACATGCCGGCTTTTGTCAACATTATGAATAAAATTGCCTTCCGCTTTGTCTGTTCCAGTACACCCTGTCCCTTGTCCTGAACACAGGGTTTGAGTTCCATGTGGTAAGTTAGAATACCATTTAACCACAGAACAGTTAGGCTAGTTAAAATAATGTTTATGTTGCACCATACTATTAATCTCGAAGAGAAGGAATACATTATGGACAAAAGATTATCCGCGTCGCTGTAATTTATTTCAGACGGACATGCCTCGGATCCGCAAGTGGTGGTGTCTCTTTCTCATGGAGCGTTTCAAAATACAAGGGTATGACAGCCCTGACCAATATGTGTATTCATTTTGGTAACACTTAATGTATAGGGTCACTGGCAGAAGATGTAAAACATCTGAAACTTAATGGAGCATTTGTTGGATGCATAAGTTAACACCCACATTCTATCAGTATAACATCATTAAAAAGATATTGGAAAAAGCCCAGGCATCAAGGCCATAGCCTTTTGCTATCCAATACTTAAAATTAATTTTGTTGTTTGAAAGGTATGGCCAGATGTTTGCCTTTTGGACCAATGAGGCCAGAGGGTTGCTTAAGGGTAACCATAACCCGGTCTACAGAATCCCAAGCGGGAGGGCCAGCACGACAAAACTTCCAGCCCATGTCCAGGGAAGATATTGAAAGGTATTTTTTGGGTTGATTTTTGGTGCCGGCTTTGCTGTGGTAAAAATGGTAGCGGGTGCGTGGGTCAAGGAGAAATCTGAAAAGAGTGAGGTCCTGCCAGACCTGCAGTTCATCGCCAGATCGTAGCCTTATGTTCACGGTACTATCTTGCTCCTTGTGTTTTTCTAGTAACCTGCCTTCTTTCCAAACCCTGCCTTACCCCGTTTGTGTTCTCTCCCAAGATTCCCACGGACCCTCCCTCGCGTCTCCCCGGCCCCGGCTCTCGCATTCCCGCGGATCCCTGCCCCGTCTCCACGGACCCTCAGAACCCCTCGAGCCACCCCCGAACCCCTGGACACCCTTGGACGGATCTCCCGGTACCACCCTCGCCTACTCCCTTGGACATCCCCTTTTGGACTCTCGGACTGTACTGTTGCCAGGCGCACGCACATACTGACAACACCCTGCCCGCCTACGTCACCCCGCACCCACGGTAGACCACACACATAGTCTTGACTACGCATTACACATAGGTATCCACATATCCCATACTCCAAGACTATCAGCACACCACACATTCTCCCGCATACCCCCTCCCTAAATCCTGTGAATAAACACGCCCACGGGCTAACGGATTCTCGCTCTGTGCCGCCTCTTTGGTCCCCCCGGGTAGTACCCCATAACACACACAGGTTGAGCCATTCCTCCACCTCGTTCTACAGCTGGTAAGACAGAGAGAAACGGTTGGTCCTCACAGTCACATAAACCTGACCCCCTCCAGACTCTTGAGCACAATCTTAATGAACCAGTCCAGGTGCGTTAGGATCCGTTAACGTCGGTACAGGCCAGGGTCTTGTCAACTTCTCTCTCTCTCTCTCTCTCTCTCTCTCTCTCTCTCTCTCTCTCTCTCTCTCTCTCTCTCTCTCTCTCTCTCTCTCTCTCTTCTGCAGGGGAAGGAGTCCAGCTGATAATGACTAGGGATGCTCCGATTTATCGGCCACCGATTTAAATCGGCCGATTTCACTCCAAATGACTCAATCGGTGATCGGCAAAAATGGCCGATCGCAAAAACCGTTTTTTTTTTTTTTTTTTTTTTTTCCTGGGGAAGACAGATAACTGAACAGAAAACATAGGAGGACGTAACAGTATGTAAACCATGAAGGCCACGTTTATGATGTCTTTTATACAGCCATATCGACTGACTTGGGCTTCAGGCCCTAACTGGGTGATAGGCCAGACTTTTACTATGCCATAAAAATGGGTCTGCGTTTGCTTGGTGCCTAATGGATCAAAACTTTTGTCTAAAAAGCAAAAAATATGTAGGCTATCCAGTCAGTAGGCCTACAGTTATGTATTTTTAAAAAAAAAATCCAGATCGGAGCATCCCTAATAATGACAGCAGGCCTGTCAATACCTGAGCACCACGGCCGTCCCCCAGCTGTTCCTCCAGGGCCCTCGTCCGCCCTCCATCCATCCCTCTATCTATTCAACCCTACCTCCTTCCTAGCTGCCATGGATTGTCATTAAAATAAATAAACAAATAAACCTGTTCCGTCCTCTGACCTTTTAAAAGTAGACAATCTGGTTTAGGCAACTTAGATTACAAGTCAGTTTTGGGAAAAGTAAGTGAACACAGAAGAGCACAGCTTGTGATAACGGCTGCAGTGACTACTTATGAGTTTTATATTGTTAATATATTGTGTGAGCAAAAAGAAAAGAAAAATACATTTTATGAAGTATAGTTAATTTACTCATATACAGTATGTATATCCTCTGGCTTGTTTGTAGAACTGCCCTGTATTGTTGACAAAGCTAAACCCTATTGATATGAAGTCTACTGGGAACACGAGAGGATGCCGTCAGTATTGCATTACTGAGTTAAGATTTGGTACTGAGGAAAGGTCAGCGTTTAGGGGTAACTGGATAGCACTTGGAACACCATCCGTGTTCCATTTCTTGGTTTGACTTTGTGTGTATATGTTCTGTTTGTAGTTCCTCATAGGTAACAATTGTGTGTTAACACTTTGCCATCTAACCCTAGGTTATGAGGGAATCAAGTGCATGTGGTTGGTGTCACAATTATGTATAACTAATACACAATCTATGCTGAGTCTTTCAGGCTTCATGTTAAGTATTGCATAAATCACAGATGTAACATTCATAAATGCTAGAGATCATCATTTGACTCACTTCATCAGTCAGTTCTACAAATCGGAATGTTAAACTCAATGGTTCAATGATAAACTCAATAGAATCCAACTGGATTCCCTCTTGTAAACAGTAGGTATTGGCGATTTTTTGGGAGGAGTAAGCATTATGTCACACGTGAAATAGACTTAGCATTTCATGTCTTGGTGGTTTACAAAAACTTTTACTGATTGTGTGTATTGAATGTTCAGCCATGAGAGAGCATCAATCGTTCATGAAGGACATAGTATATAAAGGAGAATGCCAGTTGTTGGGTGTTTTCCGTCTAGGTGTTTCCCACGCATGATTGGCCATGAGGAAATGCATAAGATCTTAGGTGAGTTCCATAAAATGCTCTGGGTTCTTTCGTCTGCTAGGGGTTTACTGTGTAACCACGGGAATGGTCTAACATGTGGCTTGTGTTTCTAGAAAGACTGAAAACTAGATCCTCTTTTAAGAGAGGGTAAAAACTAGACCACTGAAAAGCATCATAATGCTAGTGTTAGGAGTTCCCCTGCCACTTATTTATTTTGTTGTTTCTTAAGTGAGCTGCTGTAACGCATTAATTTCCCTTCAGGGATCCCATTATGTACAGTATTGTACAGTATTTTCCTGCTGAAATCATAACCAAGGTATCATAGAACTCCTAGCATCTGCTATTGTAACCATGTACGGTACTTTAGTAACTTTGTCTCAATGATAATATAATAATAATAATAAATGGTTAAAGTGTATAGCACACTTTAATAATATAATAATAATAATAGTAATAAATTGTATTTGTATAGCACACTACTGGAAACTGTTCTCCGCTGCAATACTCCAATTTATCACTACTGGAAACTGTTCTCTACGGTGGCCGACAAGGGCAAACGCGCTGCAAATACCGGAAACGCGCTACATATAGAGAAACGCGCTGCAAATACCGGAAACGCGCTACATATAGAGAAACGCGCTATAGAGAAACGCGCTACATATAGAGAAACGCGCTACATATAGAGAAACGCGCTGCATATAGAGAAACGCGCTACATATAGAGAAACGCGCTACATATAGAGAAACGCGCTGCATATAGAGAAACGCTGCAATTCAGTTCACAACACAACGGAAGTGTTCTCACAACACAACGGAAGTGTAGAAAACGCTGCAATTCAGTTCACAACACAACGGAAGTGTTCTCACAACACAACGGAAGTGTTCTCACAACGGAAGTGTTCTGGGGGGGAACGATAAGTGGAACGGACCGGAGACGTGTTTTTGAAGAAGTTCCGAAAAGCAGTTCTGAAGAGGTTGTGGAGTGAAGAGGTGACATAAAAGGTACATATTTCTTATTTATGTCTGCAGATAACATGTGCTGTATTTCAAACCGAAGGGCTCATTCTATGCCCTACACCCTACGAAGGGTTCGTTGAAGCTTGTGCAGTGGAGGGATTCTTTATTGGGAATTAGCCGTTGGATCGTATTCAGACATAACGTAGGCTGGTTCTGTCAAGATATTTGTTGGCATTATGAGGAGGACAGGTGACTTCCTTAAACCTGTGAGAGGGAAGTCACTTCCCCTTGATGTTCAACCACAATGGTCATCTGACCAACTGTTGGATGCTGCTTTAAAGAAGCTGAAAGATTTTAACCAGGACATGAAAGATGTTGCCTATGTCTTGCTGTACCCCGATGGTCAGGAAGTTCGAAACATTCCAGGAACAGACACCGCTTTCACAGTGGAGAAATACAAGGAGGCCATTGGAAAGGCCTACCAAAGAATAACACTGTACATTTGCCCTGGTGAACAATTCACAAACAGTTGTAAGTGCAAGTTTCCACCTTGTTTTAAGCTCCACTCTGTAAAACTGAGGCAATGAGTGAAATTCATCTTTATACCCACATCAATTATGCCAATTATTATTTTTCAAAGGTTACAGTGGACAGTCTTCAAGTGAAGATGATGACGGTGTGGTTCAAATGGTTAATTTGGCATCTGGAGACAGTCCACTTTCAGACACCGTGGTCAGTTTGCATCATGGCATTTCTCCTTAAATGAAGTGAATTGACAATATTTTGATAATATTTTCATTTGATCTAATCTGTCATTTGTGTGTTGTATGCAGGTGTGGGACGGTCCAAATGAAGTGAGCACTCCAAATTAACTGCTAATTTTTGGGGTAAAACTAGGATGGAGGACAAACCGCAGTCCAGGAACAAGACAAATGTGCCCGGGGTCAGAACAACTTCTACAGGTAAGCTGTGTTGACAGATGCAACCTTTACACATTTGCTAGTTTACTCAGAATTGTGTGGATTTTCAATTTATTTCTTGCATCTTTGTCAAATGTTTACGGGCAGTGTGCACCAATATGCCAAATGTGCTGGTATTGTATGTTTTAAACCTAATGTTTTTCAAAGAAACCAGACGAGGATTGACATCTGAATTTAAGCCGTAGGTATTTTTATTTTTCAGCTTAGTGAAGCAGGGTGCACAAGGCGACAGGAAGAAACCCGTGTACTCGGATTCTGGAGAGACTATCTTCTTGACACAGAAGGTTTATTTTAATTATCTCCTCATAAACACACTCCCTACCCTGCAGAAGACCTGAACAGTCCCCAGATCTTTTAATTATGTCATCTTGATATCATCTTCTATTGCTGGCAGTTCCATTGAAATATTATATTTTACAACTAAACTAAATCTACTTTTTTCAGAGAAACAAACAGGAATCTTCCTCCAGGACATCCTCATGTTCGCCACAGGACTCGACGCACTGCCTCCCTCTGGGATCCAGCCACCACCCAAACTGCTTTTTCTGCGGACATCACGCTTCCCAATGAGCAGAACCTGCGCCAACACAATAGAGATACCGATGGCCATGAATTACAATGAGTTTCAGAACAACATGGACTTTGGGATACAAAATTCCCCAGGGTTTGGACTACAGTAAACTAAACTGGCTTAACTAGATTTCAGTAGTTAAAGGGTTAACTTTGTTCTTTGAAATGTGTACTCACATATCATGACATATCAGCCATGTTCTTCAGTCTGATATAGTTCTGTACACCAGACTGCCAGGTCAAGGCCTGCATCAGACCAAGCCTTCTCTGCAGGTTCTCAAAGTGTCCCTGGAGATGCTGATCTCCACATGGACTGTAGGTAGACTCCGAAACAAACTGGCCCAGTTCGTGTGGTGGGACTTTGAACCCACAGTCAGTTCCGCCAAACCTGTGGGTAACAGTTAACTGGCACACTAACTGTACTGTTTTCATTAAAACATTTTGTTATAAATGTATCATTGTATCAAATAATCATTTTTTAGAGAAAAGTATTTCAATTGAAAGCTACTCAACAGGCAACTACAGTTGATTGCATTTTAGACAATTAGAAGTACATGTGAATTGTGAATGTAGAAGTACAAGAATGAAAAAATAATTTTAATTGACCAAACCTGTGAGGCAGGTTGTACATGACATCTGGTTTCCCAGATGGACAACGAGACTGGTGAACAGGTCTGATGGTGTGTGTGTTCCACTTTTCCCTGCATTCATCAAGGTCCCACTGTAGCACACCCATGAACACAAACCGCACTAGGCATGTGTGCTCATGACTGCCACTGAACAAATCTCTCTCCCTCAGGTCATTCATGAGGTCCATCCAGAATTGAGATCTGAAAAAACACTCAAATTAGAGATGTAGTTTGTTGCAGTGGCGGGCGGTGCATTTCACACCTAGGCCTTCAGTGATGTCCGACACATTCCTACCTGAATTATTCTACCTCTTAATACCATCGTTATGACGCCATGGCTCTAGAAACTAGACAGAAACACAGTATAACCGGGCGTTGCATCACCTTAACATAGTCAGACAAGTACAACAGAGTTATATTAATATTTCCGAAGCATTTTTAATCAATAGATCCGCATTTACAATGAAGAGTGTTAAACTAACATCTTTAAGATCGCTACATTACCCACGTCTGTCGTCTCGTCCACCATAATAGCGACAAAGGGTGCCTTTTTAATCTCCATTTTGATCTCTTCTCCCATCACTTAAGCAATAGCAAAAATCAGGTCGTTTTGTATTTTGCCTGACGTCCCAGTAAACACTTTGTTTGTGGACAGGTGGTAATGTAAATCTGGGTTGTTTTCAGCCAGAAAAGAAAGAAGCTCAACGTAGTTTCCTCTGTTTGTGGACTCGGTGCTTTCATCGTGTCCCCTAAATGAAAGTTATTGTTTACCCAAAAACAGGACACAATCGATCAGTATTATCGATCAGTCAACGAAAGCTTTCGTTGTGATGCTCCGTTTCCCTGCGCACTTTCAAAAGTTTCACATCTACCGGCATATACGCATCTCAATAGTGCGTATCAATAGTGCGTATCAATAGTGCGTATCCAATCAAAAGACGTGCTGGGTGCTGACATCATTGAGCCTTACAGCAGGCGCCGTTGTTGCTTTTGCTCGCATCTACGTAGGTTTACTAGGAACGCCACAGGTTTTCTCGTTCCAACGTTAAGTTACAGGTCGAATTAGCGGCACCGTTTAACGTGCAGGCAGGCAGATTTTGGAGCCCCCTAGCAACACATTTTGATTGGATAAAAGCTCTAACATAAAGGCCAGCCCTCCAAATCTCAATCGGAGACTGGAAGCAGCGCAACCAAGAGGAAAGCTATGAAATGAAGAGAATAGACTATGGGGAATCATTAATACATATTTGTGGAAAAAATATATTAAAATAAAATGTATATTCTGATGATGTTTAGGCCAGCAGAGAAGGCCTTGCTGGCCCTGACGGCACACCACTGGTTTGTTGTAGGTGATGCATTTCCATGTAATGGATTTAGAATTAGCATAATGATCATCTAACAACAGAAAACCTGCAGTGCCACAAAAGGTATTTACTAAATAGAAGGGGTCCCTCTGTGTTTTAAGGTGTTTCTGATCAGTTCAGTGGAATGGAAATCAATGCTCCAACAACTAGATGTACCACCAAGTAATCAGAACGAATGAAATTCCATGGGTATTTTAAGATATACTGTGTTCCCTACTAGGGGTGTAAGAAATATTTTAAAAGTTGAGGACACCTCTATACCTCTGTTCTATACTTGTCAATCATCCTACTTTTTAGTCATTTTTTAAATCCTTTTAGTGTACTACACATTTTAATTTCCTCTTCAAAGGTATTCCATAAGTTAACTCCCTTAACTGTTATACATCTTTGCTTTGCATTTGTTCTAATCTTTGTTTTCATAAACATACATATTCCTCTGAGTTCGTAATTACTCTGTCTAACTTGAAACAGTCTCTGGATACAGTCTGGAAGCATCTTATTTTTTACTTTATACATTACTTGTGCCATTTTGAAGTCCACCAATTCTTTAAATTTGAGATCATAGGTGTTTATGAATAATTTGTTAGTTGGTTCTTGATAGGCAGCTCTGTTTATAATTCGTAAAGCTCTTTTCTGTAGTAAATAAATTGGATTTGTGATTGTTTTGTATGTGTTTCCCCACACGTCCACACAGTAAGTTATGTATGGAACTATTAGAGAACGGTACAATATGTGTAATGAATTTGGATTGAGTATGTCTTTTGTTTTATGCAGTATTGCAATAGACTTTGATATTTTTGTCTTTAAATAGTTTATGTGTTTTCCAACATAGTTTGTGGTCTATAACAACTCCCAACATTTTGTTTTCATAAACTCTTTCAATGTCAACATTATCTATCATGATTTCCAAATATCATAAGTTTCGTTTTTTCTAAGTTCAATGACAACTTGTTTGAGTCAAACCATCGTTTTATAGTTTTTTGTTCCGTTTCCACTGTATCCAGAAGCTGCTCCAAATCTTTGCCCAGATAGCTAATTAGCTAATTAGCCAGCTTATCATTATGGAGGCTTTATGGTTGTTGTAACTCTTATTCTTTTAATGATACAAAAAAGTCTTCAATCAGAATCAGAATTTATTTTACAGAACACAAGAATAAAAATCTTTGGCTTTGGTTTTTCAACATTAGCATTGCAGCAAGGTACATAATCACAATCATAAGTAAATAAGTAAAGTAAGTAATGATAAGTAATACAGTTTTTTGAGGTGCTGTGGCGTCTGGTGGGCATGTGGTGTCTTTTGCCTCATCTGAACAGAATTCTCTGATCAAAAAGTTACTTCTGTCTGAGTGGTCCTTGAACATGAAGATCACCTCCGGGGGGCTTGACATCAGTGATTTTCAGCCATAACCACGGCAGGTTCCTTAGCATCAAAGCTGGAACAGACAAAAGACAATACATCGAATTATTGCCAAAAGTAAATGAAATAATATTACCGCCATACCATGTTCATAAAATGAAAGAGGTAATACATGATCATTAATTACCTGAAGTGCTGGTAATCAGGAGGTGGAGGAGGGCTAGTGTCAAGGCAAGGCCATGCATGGTCCTCCAGGTTACTGAACTTATATTGTAGAAAATGATTGTACTTCATGCATTTTAAGCCTTACTCTTTGGTAAAAATGTATGCAGTGTCCTGTTAATTCTATTTTGTAAAGAAATAGCCTGCAGTGTGAATGTTGAGTTGAAGCCATGGTCTGTTTACATTGTCAGCGTACCTCAAAGGTAAGGCATTGAATTGATCGTCACTGCTATTAACAAGGGCAAGAACCAATTGGTGACCAATTTTGGACTTTGGCCATCAATGCAAGAGAACAAACCAGGCGTCCATCATGAAGTAGGCAAGCAGAGGAGCTGCTGTGGTCCAAAACCCAGAGTCTCCTGTTTATAAGATAGGTGCTTTCACCAGCTAAGCCACAGCACCGATAGAAAATGATCAAAGGGCTTCAAAGCATTGTTGTTCATTAGAGAATTGTAGATTGGGAGTTTAGGAGTTTAAGATGCAGAGGCTCCTGTGGCGCAATCGGTTAGCGCGCGGTACTTATACAACAGTATGCAGCAGAGCAATGCCGAGGTTGTGAGTTGACGAGACTGCAAGGCTTCCATTCCTTCAGATAGGCCATGCATTAACAGCGCTATTCTGTGCATTTGACTGGAACGACTGAACTGAAGGACCAGACACCTTCCACCATTTGGTTTTTGGGGGTTGGAATGTTGATGGCAGTTTACAGTCACGTTTACTTGGAGAAAACCTTCGCCCAACGTGGGGCTCGAACCCACGACCCTGAGATTAAGAGTCTCATGCTCTACCGACTGAGCTAGCCGGGCCACTTGCTCATCTTCAGAGCTTCCGTGACATCAAGGATTAGGAGTTTAACATGCAGAGTCTCCTGTGGCGCAATCGGTTAGCGCGGTACTTATACAACAGTATGCAGCAGAGCAATGCCGAGGTTGTGAGTTCGAGCCTCACCTGGAGCACAGCTTTTGGGTTAATCTCTCCATTCTGAGAAAATGCGCCGTGACAGATTATTCCTACTTCCTTCTGATTACTGAACTTATATTGTAGAAAATGATTGTACTTCATGCATTTTAAGCCTTACTCTTTGGTAAAAATGCATGCAGTGTCCTGTTAATTCTATTTTGTAAAGAAATAGCCTGCAGTGTGAATGTTGAGTTGAAGCCATGGTCTGTTTACATTGTCAGCGTACCTCAAAGGTAAGGCATTGAATTGATCGTCACTGGTATTAACAAGGGCAAGAACCAATTGGTGACCAATTTTGGACTTTGGCCATCAATGCAAGAAAACAAACCAGGCATCCATCATGAAGTAGGCAAGCAGAGGCGCTGATGTGGTCCAAAACCCAGAGTCTCCTGTTTATAAGATAGGTGCTTTGACCAGCTAAGCCACAGCACCGATAGAAAATGATCAAAGGGCTTCAAAGCATTGTTGTTCATTAGAGAATTGTAGATTGGGAGTTTAGGAGTTTAAGATGCAGAGGCTCCTGTGGCGCAATCGGTTAGCGCGCGGTACTTATACAACAGTATGCAGCAGAGCAATGCCGAGGTTGTGAGTTCGAGCCTCACCTGGAGCACAGGTTTTGGGTTAATCTCTCCATTCGGAGAAAATGCGCCGTGACAGATTATTCCTACTTCCTTCTGATTACTGAACTTATATTGTAGAAAATGATTGTACTTCATGCATTTTAAGCCTTACTCTTTGGTAAAAATGCATGTAGTGTCCTGTTAATTCTATTTTGTAAAGAAATAGCCTGCAGTGTGAATGTTGAGTTGAAGCCATGGTCTGTTTACATTGTCAGCGTACCTCAAAGGTAAGGCATTGAATTGATCGTCACTGGTATTAACAAGGGCAAGAACCAATTGGTGACCAATTTTGGACTTTGGCCATCAATGCAAGAAAACAAACCAGGCATCCATCATGAAGTAGGCAAGCAGAGGCGCTGCTGTGGTCCAAAACCCAGAGTCTCCTGTTAATAAGATAGGTGCTTTGACCAGCTAAGCCACAGCACCGATAGAAAATGATTAAAGGGCTTCAAAGCATTGTTGTTCATTAGAGAATTGTCCGTGACGAGACTGCAAGGCTTCCATTCCTTCAGATAGGCCATGCATTAACAGCGCTATTCTGTGCATTTGACTGGAACGACTGAACTGAAGGACCAGACACCTTCCACCATTTAGTTTTTGGGGGATTGAATGTTGATGGCAGGTTACAGAGTCACATTTACTTGGAGAAAACCTCCGCCCAACGTGGGGCTCGAACCAACGACCCTGAGATTAAGAGTCTCATGCTCTACCGACTGAGCTAGCCGGGCCACTTGCTCATCTTCAGAGCTTTCGTGACATCAAGGATTAGGAATTTAAGATGCAGAGGCTCCTGTGGCGCTATCGGTTAGCGCGGTACTTATACAACAGTATGCAGCAGAGCAATGCCGAGGTTGAGAGTTCAAGCCTCACCTGGAGCACAGCTTTTGGGTTTATCTCTCCATTCTGAGAAAATGCGCCGTGACAGATTATTCCTACTTCCTTCTGATTACTGAACTTATATTGTAGAAAATGATTGTACTTCATGCATTTTAAGCCTTACTCTTTGGTAAAAATGTATGCAGTGTCCTGTTAATTCTATTTTGTAAAGAAATAGCCTGCAGTGTGAATGTTGAGTTGAAGCCATGGTCTGTTTACATTGTCAGCGTACCTCAAAGGTAAGGCATTGAATTGATCGTCACTGGTATTAACAAGGGCAAGAACCAATTGGTGACCAATTTTGGACTTTGGCCATCAATGCAAGAGAACAAACCAGGCATCCATCATGAAGTAGGCAAGCAGAGGAGCTGCTGTGGTCCAAAACCCAGAGTCTCCTGTTAATAAGATAGGTGCTTTCACCAGCTAAGCCACAGCACCGATAGAAAATGATCAAAGGGCTTCAAAGCATTGTTGTTCATTAGAGAACTGCAGATTGTACGTGACGAGATTCCAAGGCTTCCATTCCTTCAGATAGGCCATGCAGAAACAGCGCTATTCTGTGCATTTGACTGGAAAGACTGAACTGAAGGACCAGACACCTTCCACCATTTGGTTTTTGGGGGATGGAATGTTGATGGCAGTGTACAGAGTAACGTTTACTTGGAGAAAACCTTCGCCAACGTGGGGCTCGAACCCACGACCCTGAGATCAAGAGTCTCATGCTCTACACACAACATACAGTATGACATAGTACAGTATGGATACAGAAGCAGTAGCCTTTGCTCAAAATGTAGGCATCATCTAAGAACTTCTTGGAGATGCAGGGGATTGAATCATGGACCTCAGACATGCACTTTACCACTGAGCTACATCGCCAACCTTGAGCTGTAGGGCTTTTTGGGACACAGAGTAAACTGTTGACAATCATGTCTGTGCTGAGTCAGGACACTTGGAACATTATCTAGCAAAGGAAAAACACCACACTCACCACTGCGGCCCAGGATGGATTTCCAATCGGCTAACGGCCAAGCTCCACCTGCTGCGTCGCGTCAACTCGCCATCGACGTTGCGTCAACTTCCCGTTGTCCAAGCTCCACACTGCTGCGTCGCGTCAACGTCAACGTTCTACTCTAGCTCCACTGGCATTTTTTGTATACGGGAGTAATTTCACCCTTGACTGCAATTATGTCCACAAGTTAACAATAACAACATCATACAGAACATTTTCCAATCAGGGTAATATTTTATCTACATATTCCCAAATAGATAGTTGCTAGTTCAGTAGATGTTCAACTAACTGTCAACAACATTTCAACTAACTAACCACTAATCCTAAACCTTGCCCTAACCTTAAATCTAACCCTATCCTTAACCATAAATCTAGTTACATATCAACAGAGTTGCAGTTGATAGTTTGAGCAGCTGTGGATCATCTATAAGGGAATAAAGTGTGACCCCAGTCAAGTAGGAAATGTCATACTGTCATATGCTCCACCGAGCGCGAGGAGAGCTCAGAGCGCTCGGTTATTAACAAAGACGTTCATAGCGGGAATTTCTGGATCAGGAGAGCACCTACATTCTCTTACATCTCTTTCATCAATTATGGGTACGTATAGCTTAATTTATCCACATCTGCTAGCGGTTTTAATACACTTATTGTCAAGGATGAGCCGTTCGTCGTCCATTACTGCAACAAGAGTTCACCACAGGTGCGGTGATTGACGCCCCACGTGGGTGCCCCACGGCGCCCACGTGGGGCGTCTCATTGTGACGTCTGCGTCCATCCACCGTCAAAAATCAAACTTTTTTGAAAGTCTACTTTGGACGCAGCCATCGGACGCAACGCTGACGTGACGCAACGCAGCAGGTGGAGCACCTTTCATTGATTACAATGCATTTGATCCCAATTTCGGACGCAACGTACATTAGACGCAACGCTCGATGGCCATGGTGGAGCTTGGCCGTAAGTCGGTGGCTCCTCCCACCAGATCCTTCAATCCAGGATGTGATGAAATGCTTTTTGACCTTGGAATTCTGCAGTGACCTGCCGACAGCATGTGTTGAAGCATTGAGCCAAAGCGCTTCCATTTGGGGAAAGATTTGAGACAGGTAGGTTACGACAACGCCAGTAACATGTCGGGTAAATATAACGGCCTCCAGGCGCATCTTAAAAAAGCAAACCCCCTGATCCATTACGTGCCCTGTGCTGGACATTCCCTTAATCTTGTCGGTGTAAACAGCATTAATAGCTGTAAGGATGCGACTGATTTCTTTGACCTACTTCAGTCATTGTATGCATTTTGTGCAGCATCCCCTCACCGATGGAGCCGGATATTTAAAAATAAGGATGTGAACATCAGCAGGACTCTAAACCCACTGTCCAGTAGGCAACTAGATGGAGTTGTAGGGCTGACTCTACCAAAGCGTTGAGAGAGAACTATAGTGCAATAAAAGAGGCCTGATAATAATAAGATTCCCTGCTGGAAATTGAATCCGAGTTGGTCAAAGAGATGGACTTTGAGGATTTAGTAAACGACTTTGCCTGCGTAAAATCAAGAAAAAATAAGTTCCGCTAAAGGTACTTATCATTATTTCGGGCTAATATGACGCTGTGGCTGATTTGGGCCTGTGTGACGCACAGGGCTATAGCCTACGTCTGATACAGCATCACAAAGGTGAGCAGAGCGGCAAAGAGAGAGGCGCTGTTTATTTCCATAATACCTGTAGTACGCTTCATTAATGCTGACAGAAAATATGTTCTTATTCTTATATGCCTGCAACAGTCGTTATTGGACTTGGTTGGTATTGAGCTTGTTTTATTGTAGTATACAGTATGTGGATTTCCCCCCTTTGTTATGGTTTTGCATGTAGTCTCAGGCCATTTATGATGGAAATAATTAGCCTATATTTAGAAAGTCGTGTTGCATTGGGATGTGAGTTGCATTCAGATTTGAGCATCAGTGTAAAGGCTATACTACGGCATTAGGCCCAACTGTGATGAGCCTGTACTGTAGTTATATGCTCTTGTAAATCTCTGGTGGGGGGGGGGGGCGGGCACACATCAAGTCTGGTCACCCTAGGGCGTTAATCTGGGCCTGGGTGTCGGTTGTCAAAGAGTACAATCTACGTCGGCATTTTGACACCAAACACGGAGCTAGCCTTCAAGAAAAGCAACAAATTGCACAAGAATTAAAAGGCAAACTGCGGTCTCAGCAGAATTTGTTCACGAAAGCCACAGCCAAAAACAATACGGCAGTGAAAGCTAGCTTTATTGTGGCTGAAGAAATCGCCCACGCTTCAAAGTCTTATTCAGAGGGAGCATTTTTGAAGCAGTGCATGCTGAAGGTCTGTGAGCAGGTGTGTCCCGACCAGATACAGACAGACAATTTCTTTTTTTGTAAAATGCTACATCTGTCACACATGTTATTAGCAGCTCACAATTTTAGATTTTACAATAATTAAGCCCCTTTTAACTATGACAAACGTTTTGATCAAAGTTATAACTTGTGTTTGATGTTTGTTTTTTTATTCACTTGAATAGTTTGATCCTTGATTGATGGAGTTATGTGGGTTTCATAACCTGACAAATTAAAAGGATTTATAACGGAGCAACAAGCAAACATTTTTTTTCTATGCAACTGTAATGTTTTAACTTGAATAAGTAATAAATTCAGAGTTATTTAACATTAAGGAGTAGTTACATTTATTTTACATTACATTTGGTTACATTTATAAGTTACATCTGGCCCTTTGAGGACAGCCATTATGCTGATGTGGCCCTCGGTGAAAATGAGTTTGACACCCCTGCCCTAGACCCTCTGGTCGAGGGGGAGGCACAGGACTCCTCATCTCGCCTAAGTGGTCACATACTGTCCTTCCCCTGTCACACCTGTCAATATCCTCCTTCGAATTCCATGCTGTTTTTGTCTCCTCCCCTGTCAAACTCCACATTGTTGTCATCTATCGCCCCCCAGGCCAGCTCGCTGACTTCCTCGGCGAGATGGATGGCCTTCTCAGCTCCTTCCCTGATGATGGCACTCCACTCGTACTACTAGATGACTTCAACTTCCAATCAGAGAAGCTTCTCTCATCTGGAGTACTTGACCTTCTCCTCTCCTTCGGCCTTACCCTGTCCCCCTCTCCTCCGACTCATAAGGCAGGCAATCAGCTCGACCTTGTCTTCACCAGATCCTCCCACACTTCCAACCTTACTGTTACCCCTCTTCCAGTTTCTGATCACCTCTTTATATCCTTCTCCCTTCCCCTCAAAACCACCTCTTCCCTGTCAGCCCCTAACCACTTAAGACCCTCTCGTCGCAACCTACGTACCCTGTCCCCCACCACCCTCTCATCTTCTGTCTTATCCTCCCTACCCTCTGTTGAATCCTTCTCCCTTCTATCCACTGATGCAGCATCCTCCACCCTCCTGTCCGCTCTCACCTCATCCTTCGACATCCTCTGTCCACTAACCTTGAAGCCAGCTCAATCCTCTCCTCGGGCTCCCTGGCTCTCTGAAACGCTACATGCTTGTAGACTAGAGCTCAGGGCAGCTGAGAGGAAATGGAGAAAAACTGGCCTCTCTGATGACATTAACCTCTATCACTCTCTCCTCTCCAACTACGCCTCCTCTGCATCAGCTGCTAAAGCATCCTATCATTCCAAAATACATTCTTCTGCCTCTAATCCTAGAAAACTGTTCTGCACTTTCTCCACACTCCTTAATCCACCTCCTCCCCCTCCTCCTTGCTCCCTGTCTGCCGATGACTTTGTCACCTACTTTGAAAAAAAGGTGGACGACATCAGCAGCACCTTTTCCCCTCCTCCTACCAACGATGCTAACACCCCTTCCAAACTCTCTGCTCGACACTCGGTCTCTGGCTTGTCATCTTTTTCCCCCCTCTCCCCCGATGACATTCTCACACTCATCACATCGAAGCGGGCAACCACATGCCCTCTCAATCCCATCCCCTCCTTTCTTCTCCGATCCATTTCCGTCGCTTGGCAACTGGCGCGAGTGAACGCTGGCGCGATTAGCTGCCGCTGCTCTCCGGTTGTTTTGAATGTTTTTATGATTATTATTAGTTTGCAGCAGATCATCTACTCCTGGCGAACGTGGTACCATTGGTCTCTACCCTGGGCTTACTGTCAAATCGATCTGTTTGTCAGTATTGTGTTTGTGTTTGCTCAAACGTTACCTAGCGTGTTGACGCTCCACTCACCCAGCCTCTGCTACCGCTGTTCGGTGAACGTAACGTCTGCCAGTTCATCATGTGGATCGATGTAGTTTATTTCTACTTAAACACACACACATGCATAGATTGTATATGATATGGGCCTGTATATATGCTGTGGGGGAGTGTTGTGGAATGGCTCTTGTGGTCTGACCTGCCCCCTGACTTAAGGCCATAGTGACATCACAGGTGACTGCCCCCTTCTCCCTCCTTGACCAGCTATAGGGAAAGTGATAGGACAGGCATCTAGGTGACTGTGATAGGTTCACTGGTAGATATTTGCATAAGAAAAGGGGATACAAAAGGACAACACAAGAGCAGGGGGGTCTCTTTAACCACCCCCAGCCCCACAGAGCAGAGCAGACCAGAACTCCAGCTGTGGTAACTGTATACTTTTGTACTTTAAATAAATCGTCTTAAACTCAATAACTGTTCTTTGATTCATAACCAATAAGGTAAAATATACAACATTAATGGCGAGCCTAAAACCCGGAGTCTAGAAGGGGAAATCTACGTTTGAAAACTGAAGCTGCAAGAAAGGTATGATTGTGTGGAACAGCTGTTTTCAAACATTTTCTTTGAGACTAAAACAACCTTAAAGTAGAGTATCTTGTTGGAATAGAAACAAACCTTTCATAATCTTTAAGCTGGGGTTGGTGAGAGGGCCGGACTTTGAAGCCCGTTTTTTGTAAAATATAGTGTTTGATGGTAAGGTATGTGATTTGTTTGTATGGTATTGGAATATCGTGTGTGTCTGTGTAAAATTCGGTAAAATTGTGTTTATGGAATGAGTATTCCTTCCTAATTTGATAAAGTGTAAGTAGACTGTGAAGTCTGTTTTGTAAGAAAGAGCATTATTGTTATAGATTAAGAAATCGAATCTTCAGAACTGTGGCCAGAAGTGTGTCTTAGACGCCATTGCTCATTGTCCTTTGTCAGCGGAGCAAAAACACGCACGCTCAGGCACGCGCGGACACGCGGGCACAAAGAGGCCTTTAGATATCTCTGTGAAGAGACCGTGTAAAAAGCATATACATTGTATGAGTATTTGAATGAGAATTAGTTTGGTAACTAATAGTTAAATTGCATTGAAAGATAATCTTGAAATTGTTGTGTCGTAGAAAATAACATTATTGTGGAAAGCAAAGTATATGTTGTGAGACTAATCCCACAGGAGCGGTTTTTCCCCAGAAGAAAGGGCAAAGACTTGTAATACCCCTCCCCCTCCCTTTCTCTCCTGTTCGTTTTCAAATAGACGCGCGCTCACACATGCACGAGCGTCCGCGCTTGTACACAAATACATTCCTTCATTCACGCGGCAGAAACGCCCTAGGGGGCTGCGTGTGATTGTTGCATTACTTATCTCGTACAGATAAAGATACATTCATTCACATAGACTGTAGTATTTTAAAGATAGAGATAAAGTGAATTGATCATCGGGGTATTTTAAATAGTTTAAAGGTACGGTTACCAGGAAAACAGAGCAGTTTACACGGGGAACGCGCGCATGCGCTTACAGCCATTACACACGGAGACTCGCGCATGCGCGCATGTGCATTCATTTTCACACACAGCAGTGAGCGCGGAGCTCACTTTCGAACCCTTTCTTTCATTTTTCATTTTGTGATAAAGTTGTGATCGTTGAATTACAAAAGTTTAAGCATTGTTTGTTAAAAGTAAAAGAATAGATTGTGACTTTAGGTTAAAGTCAAAGCATATGAGGCAACTTGTGTGTGAGCCTAGACAGGGCTGCTCTCCCTAAGCAAAGTCACAGCAGTGCCTCCAGCACAGATATTTATGACCCCCAATAAAACGGCTCTGTGACTCTCTGCCTGCTTGCATAGAATGTTGACGAGAGATCTGTAGAGATCACTCATAGATTGATGTTTGTAAATGATTGTTCTATATTACATTACTTTAATTAATTTAATTAATTACTAATTGGTTGAATTAATTATTCAGATCATTCATTATCTGTTTCACAAAACTTTGATCAATTGTTTTGTGATAATCTAATGATAATCATTCCTTTTTTGATATTTTGATAAATAGCTGAATGACTTCACAGGTTTGCATCAATGAAGTATACGATTGTACAATGACTAAGTCTAACTAATCATTCATTCCTTTCAAATAACAAGTCGATTTCTTTACAGGTTGTAATTAATAACTAATCATTCATTCCTTTCATTTAACAGTTGATTTATTTACAGGTTGTAATTAATATTTGTAATTTACATATTTTATTTTATTTCCACAGTGTTTGATTAAGGAATAGCAGAATAGTACATATTTGATAGTTGAGCAGTAAAAGGGTTTTTGTGGATCAGTGAATACTTAGGTGTGACCAGCCTTTGTAGTTTAATAAGTAAGTTGACCTGAAATATAATTAGTATTGAATGAGCAATTAAGTGACACATATTCATACACAATAAGGAAAAAACATTTAAGTGAAAAAACACACACATAAATTACATTTAGATTAAAACACACACACATAGATTACATTTAAGTCAATAATACACAATACCACTGAAACAATCTGTTGTTGTGAATTGTAGTGTTCTGTGTGGACAGTTGACACAGTTAAAAGTTAGACTAGCATCTGTTTAGCAGATACGGCAAAAGAAGGTGGGTTGTAAGAAAAGTACACCTTATAGAATATTTTCAGCATATTGAGCAGTATAAATCAATCAGCTTAAGATGGGGGCAAATTCGAGTAAGGTGTTAAAAGATATTAGTGAACATAGTGGAATATTGGCTACTTTATCCCCTATGGCTGTAGTGGAAAAAATGAATCCTCTTGTTAGGGAAATTAGCAAAATGTCTACGAAACGGAATAGCCGTTGGGCAGACATTGAACAGCCGTGGCCGAAAGAGGGCACCCTTAACTTACAAATAATTGCAACATTGGAAATACTTATCAATGTGCACAAGGCACATCAAAAAGGAAAGATCAGATCAGAGAAACGCAGGTTAGAGTTAGCTATTTTAGATCTATTTAAGGTAGAGGGGCAGAAAATAGCATTAGCTTGGGATGAGAAAACAGCAAAAATGGGAACGGAAAAGAAAAATGAATTAGCCAGAACACTGGAACAGAAATTGAACATTCCATTCACAAACATGTGTCCAGTCTCCAGTCCCCCTCCATATGCTAAGGCACTGGAGGACCATTCCCAGAAGAAGAAGAAGAAGGAGCCAAGGGGAAAAGGGGACGACAGGAGTGACAAGGAAGATGACAGCGAAGATGGCAGTGAAGACTCAAGTGATGACGACAATGCAGATGGAGGCTACAACGCTCAGGTCAGGAAGATTATAGCCACAGCCGAAAAGAAAGGTGGGAGAAGACGCCGGGAGAAAGCGGAAAGAGAGGAAGGAAGACACCACAGATGGCTGAAGGAGCAACGAGAAAGGGAGGAAGAGGAAGATTGTCATCGAATGTCATCAAATACATTGAAGAACTGTCCAGTGCTGATTCGGGGTAACAAGATGGAATATCATCCTTGGAATCATACAGATCTGTCTGAAGTGATAGAGAAACTCCCCGTTCTCCAAGATGGTGGACACGCGTGGACGACAGAGGTAGACGTGAGACTGACAGGAACGCAAGCAGCAATGGGAGACCTGAAAAGACTCTTAGCTTTTATTGCAGGATTGGATACAATGCAGGAAATATTGATGAAGGCAGGACTTCATAGATATATCAATACATCAGTTTATGATCCAGAGCTCTTCGCAGCAAACAGAGGCAGGCTGTGGAAGGCAATCAGAGAGACTTACCCTACTCACATTCACCCAGACAATATCATTGTGAAGCCACTGGGGGGAGATGAGAATCCCAGGGGTTTTGTTGCCCGTGTGCACTCTCAATGGAGAAGTGTGACAGGGAAGGACGCTGAAGATAACCCCTTAGAAAAATCCATAATCAGGGAAAAAATACAAGAATGTCTTCCTACCCCAGTTAAGGATAAGCTAGCAGAAGTGGTGGGGCTACGACACATGAACAAAGCTGTTTATATAGACCACGTAGCTCATCAAGTTGAGTTATATCGAAAGAATATTCAGATACAGAAGACACAAGACGAAGAGTCACTCAGAATATTGACTCATGTGCAATTGACTGAAAGCAAGAGGAACATAGAGGGAGTGCAGGCTTTAGCTCCACAGCAACAGCCACCTGGGGTGCAGACTGCTACTTACCAGTCATACCCACAGGGGCTACAAGGGGGGTATCCATACCCACAAGGGCCACCAGGGGTGCAAGCGGTTCCATACCAGCCGTACACACAGCCTGGCCAAGGACCACCACCAGGGGGATGGACAGCAGCAGGGAAGAAGATGCTAGGACCATGTTACCAATGCGGCCAGAATGGACATCTAGCCTGTACCTGCTACAACAGGCCCCAAGGGGGCGCAGGGGGGAGCCAAGGAGGAGGATATTGGCCTCCTGCTACACCTGCTCCAGGAGTGATGAACCCTTACGGAGGCCCAGCAGCTGGCCTATAGGGGTGCCCGGAAGATCCGAGTGGGAGGTGCCAGCTGGTGGTGACAAAGAAGCCTGAAGACGCCACGCACCTTCCTATGTCTGGAGAATATGTGAAGACAATCGGATTTGAGGGAATTAAACAGCTGATTCCTACAACTGAGCTTGTAGACTTAGAGTACAAGGGACAGAGAGCAACTCTGTCAATACTTGTGTCAGAACACACGCCAACAGGGCTGCTAGGGAGAGATGCTCTATGCCAATTGAACTGTACAGTAAAATGCACACCTGACGGCCGTCAGGTGACGGTGCCATCCGGTGCTCAGATTCCATCGACAGCCAGAGTGATTAAGCATAGAACAGACCTACAAGCTTTGCCTTTAAAGGGAGCTGATATAGAATATTGGGTTGATGGGTCTTGTTACCGGGTAGGAGAAACTTTGTGCGCTGGGTATTCCTTAGTTAAAGCACAGAATTCAAAGTTTATTGTGGAACAGGCTGAGGCAGTTCCTCAGCCTTGCTCAGCTCAGTTGGCTGAGTTGATTGCCCTCACAGAAGCATGCAACTTAGGAACCGGACGGAGAGTGACAGTGTACACCGACTCTGCCTATGCACATAATGTTTGTCATTTTAATGGAGCTGTATGGAGGGGGCGGGGTTTTAAGAGAACTGATGGTACGCCTATACAGCACCACGCACAGATCATGAAGCTGTTACAGGCCATGATGAAGCCAAAGGAATTAGCCATAGTGAAGTGTGCCGCACACAGCTCTGACTCATCACATGTCACACAAGGTAACAGGGCTGCAGAGGATGCAGCCAAAGCCATTACAGGAGCAGACAAGGCAGGTAAAGTTCTTCTGGTCGCACATGAAGTACAATTACAGGGCATGGTCACACTTGAGGATTTATTGATGTTACAGAGTAGAGCAACTTTGTTAGACAAGAAGGTTTGGCTAGCAAGGGGGGCAAGTCAGGATGACACAGGTCTATGGAGGAATCATGAGGGGTTGGTTGTAGCACCCTCAGATTTATTAGGCATGTTAATACGGGAAGCTCATGGATTAGCACATGTGGCTAGGGGGGAGGTAAGACGCAAGATCACCAAGGAATATGGGTTTTGGAGTCCATATTTGATGGAACAGATTGACCATGCTTTAGGTCAATGTGGGGTATGTTGGAGAAACAACATCAGAGTGGGTACACCAGTGGTGTCCGGGCATATCCCTACCCCAATTGGGCCACGAGTGGTGTACAGGGGGGTGGATGTACAGAGTAGGCAGGATGTTGTGCCAACAGGTGCCGAGGTTCCCAGAGAACCTGAGAAGGAGGAGCTACGAGGAGATGCTGTGGTGTTGCCAGAGCCAGTGGCAGTGCCAGTGGAATTGCCAGTGGCAATGCCAGAGTTACAGCCAGTGACATCACCGTAAAAAACATAAACCCAAGGCTGGCGGTCATAAAACTGTAACCACTAGATCCCTTAAATCCTATTCTAGTGAGGCCTTAAACCATAAACTGGAGAAACAAGACTGGTTAGATGAACTAAAATGCACACAGGTTGAAGAGGCATGGCTAGGTTTCAAAACCAAATTCCTAAATATTATTGACAGTATAGCCCCCATGGGAACCACCAGGGTTAAAGCCCGATCGGAACCATGGATGAATTCGGACATTCTAAATGCTATGAAAGTCAGAGACCTAAAATGCTCTGAAGTTCAAAAATGCAAATCAAAATTAGTGAAACACTTAAACGAAGATCACAAAACCCACTTTGAGAAAATTAAAAAACAATGCAACAAACTATGCAATCAGGTAATTACCATGACCAAATCTGCTAAGAAAGAATACCTCGATAACAAAATCGAAGAAAACTTAAACAAACCACGTGACCTTTGGAAGCTACTTAATAGCCAACTAGGTTGCAGTCAAAAACTCAAAACCAGGTCTACAAACATCAGCATAAAATCTGGAGATTCTCTCCTTACAGACAAGCTGGATGTGGCTAAGTGCTTAAACACTTTCTTTACAACCATAGCCACTAAATTAGTTAACAATCTACCACCCCACTCAGGGCGTTATGGTGTAGAGCACATCCGTGCGTTCTACAATAAACTGGGTGTACGCAAAGATGATTTTAAACTCTCCATGGTGTCGAACGATGAGGTGTTTAAAAAGCTGGGCGCTCTACACTCAGAAAAGGCCACGGGCCATGACAATATTCCAGCCAGATTTCTAAAAGACTCAGCTGCCTCCATTACCCCAATCATCACCCACATAATAAACCTCTCCATCAAACAGGGACACGTCCCCCTTGACTTTAAAATAGCAAGGGTAACCCCACTGTATAAAAAAGGAAGCAAATTAGACCCAGGCAACTACCGACCTGTTTCTATTCTTAATTCCATCTCGAAACTTATGGAAAAAATAGTTTATGAACAGGTTGATAGGTACCTTACCGAAAAAAATCTGATGTATGAATTTCAATCAGGATTCAGAACATCCCATTCCACTGACACATGCCTTCTCTATTTGAACGACCACATCAACCATGAGGTGGACTCGGGCAAGTACTGCGGCATGGTCATGCTGGACCTCCAGAAGGCCTTCGACACAGTAGATCACCACATACTGTTAGATAAACTGAAAGCAATTGGGTTCGATAGAACATCGGTGGGCTGGATGCAATCCTACTTAGAGGGGAGGGAACAGGTGGTTAGTGTGAACGGAACACTGTCCCCCCCCCCTCCCAGTGACCTGCGGCGTTCCACAAGGAAGCATATTGGGACCTTTACTGTTCCTAATATATGTGAATGACATGTCATCAGCATGTGATTGCAATTTGTTCCTGTTCGCGGATGACTCGGCTCTGCTGGTCTCTGACAGGGACATATTGCAGGTGGAAAAAGCGCTAAGCACTGAACTGAGTAGAATCTGCATCTGGCTAGCTGACAATAAACTATCAATACACCTAGGTAAAACTGAAACCATCCTATACGGATCCCCATCTAAACTCAGAAAGGCTGAACATTTTAAAATAAAAGTGGGTAACATTAATATCACAAGAAAAGAGGATATTACATACCTGGGCTCCATCTTAGAGGCAAATCTTTCCGGAGATAAAATGGCAGCAAAAGTAATCAAAAAAGTGAACCATAGAACTAGATTCTTGTACAGGATATCCTCACTTGTCAGTAAAAACACACTGAGGACCCTATCAGGAGCTCTCATTCAATGTCACTTCGACTATGCCGTAACATCATGGTACTATAGAACCACAAAGGCCCATAAAACAAGACTCCAGACAGCCCAAAATAAACTGGTTAGGCTTCTGCTAGGCCTCAACCCTAGGACACATCTAACCGCTGCTCATTTTTTGAGCCTTGATTGGCTACGAGTAGTTGACAGAGTGCAGCAGCTTGCACTGGGCCTGGTCTTCAAGATACGCTACACAACAAAGACACCCAAGTACCTGTCAACATACTTCCAAAAAGTGAACAACGTCCACACATACAACACCAGAGGAAGCTCCACGAACCACGTTCAACCGCGTTGCACCACAAACAAGGGGTTAAACTCGTTTGCAAACTATGCAGTAAAAATGTGGAACGCCCTTCCTATAATCTTAAAGGAGTGCAAAACACTGCCCACCTTCAAAACCACTCTCAAAAAACATTTACAGGAGGCTGCAATCCGTAACTGGACCCTCTAAATCAAAAATCAGATTAAAAGACCCGAACTACCCACTGTACATACTTTGTGTTTTGTCCCCCGCCCCCACCTGTGGTGTATGTCCCCACCTGTCCTACCCGCTGTACATACCTGATGTTTTGTTGTATTGTATATCTAGTATTGTTCTTCCCATGATGGATGTATTTTTATCTTGTAGATAGTAATAGTTATTTGTCTGTATTATCGTGTAGATAGTACTAGTTGTTTTTTTTTCCCTGTCTGTCTTACATGTAACGATGAATTGAAAATCAAGGACCCCAATTGAAATAAGCCAGTGGCTTTCTTCGGTTTTTATCCTTTTAGATGACCTTGTATGTAATATGTACTTTCATGTACCTACTTCTGCAAATCTTCTAATAAAGTTTTCAATCAATTTCAATCAATCAAACCGGCAATGCCTGAAACCGAGGGGACAGTGGAAAGCTGTCCAGATGCCAATGAACCAGCAACAAACGAAGCAGAGAGTGTTGACAGTCTGAAGGTCCAGCCTGGGAGTGTCCAAAGCCTGGACACCTGTGCTACTGGGGATGCTGGCGAGTGCCTGCATTATGCTTCAGATGATGCTGAGGGCGACTCCCCAGACCTTGATCAGCGTGGGAGGGGACCAGACGACTGCCTGAACCTGAATGACACTGACAGACGACGACCAGTTAAGAAGAGATTAAAGACTACGCATAGGGTAGTGAAGCAGCAGATCAAAGGGAATGACGGGAATGGACAGCAGATGATAGCATGGCTGGAAACGGTCTTAGGGGCATGGGAAACGTATTTTGCTAAGATAGGAGCACCTATTATAGCAGACATGATTTTTGACTTTCTCAGGAGACAGGGCCTCATTGACTGTTTTTGGAAAATCAGTCACTCAGTCCACGTTGATGAACTTTTCAGAAGACTAGTCCTCACCTGAGGTGAAGATCTATGCATTAATGCATTCCCTTTGTCCTATGCTTACTGTTGGAGTAATGTGTTATGATAACTGAATGTCATTATTTGTGTATTGTTTGTTTATTTCTATATCGTATGTGATTGAGGTCAGTTGAGAAGTGATGTGGTGGTTATACAAAGATAGGAAAGAAGTTCTGTTCCTAGCGCAACGAAGAAAAAGCTCCTGACTAGGAAAGTTATCAATCTGAGACAGCGGTAAAGGTTGTTCTGAAGATGCAAGAAACTAGAAGACGTCGGTCGTTGGAAGTGTTTGTGTTGAAATATGTATGATGTACTATGTTTAGATTAATTTGTATTGTTATTTTTAGGATTCTTTTTTATTGTTGATTGTTTTGTATTTGGTTTATATGATATTTTTGGTTGCTGGTACTGGTGCTGGGTTAGTCTGTGTTATTATGTTTCTTGTGTTGTGTGTTGGTGTAGTTTTTCTGTCTGTTATTGTCTATTTTTTAATTATTTATTTTTTAAATTATTATTATTATTATTATTATTATTTATTTTTTTCTTTGATTGCTTAGTTGCAGTCTGTGGGGTTTTGTGTTTTTGTTTTTGTTTTCTGTGGTCGTTTAGTTTCGGAACACCCCGAGGGGGGAATATGTAGTTTATTTCTACTTAAACACACACACATGCATAGATTGTATATGATATGGGCCTGTATATATGCTGTGGGGGAGTGTTGTGGAATGGCTCTTGTGGTCTGACCTGCCCCCTGACTTAAGGCCATAGTGACATCACAGGTGACTGCCCCCTTCTCCCTCCTTGACCAGCTATAGGGAAAGTGATAGGACAGGCATCTAGGTGACTGTGATAGGTTCACTGGTAGATATTTGCATAAGAAAAGGGGATACAAAAGGACAACACAAGAGCAGGGGGGTCTCTTTAACCACCCCCAGCCCCACAGAGCAGAGCAGACCAGAACTCCAGCTGTGGTAACTGTATACTTTTGTACTTTAAATAAATCGTCTTAAACTCAATAACTGTTCTTTGATTCATAACCAATAAGGTAAAATATACAACATCGACAATCTCGCTGTGAGCTTTATGCTCCTGTGGACTGTCCTGTCCTTCTTGATATATCCAGCGTCAACTCTGATCCAATACATGAGTGCGGAGCTCCACCAACTCCGTTCCTACCAATCTGCTCCCCCGTCTGTGCTGCATCGTTTTCCGGACGTCGCTCGCCTTCCCCGTCGGAGGTACATCCATCGCGGAGCCGGACGAAGCTACCACATTGACGACTCCACTGCAATAAGCCCCATCTGGTCCTCCACCCGCCGCCACCCTCCGAGAAACACCTGCAGGAGAGTGGACCGTGGCGCACTGGCTGGCCTGGCCTGGTCGGCTAGCGTTGGCTTCTCCAACCTGCACTCCGATCTCAAATTTGGTTTATTTAACATCCGCTCCCTCACTGGCAAGGGACAACTACTGCAGGACCTCCTCCTCGACCACAAATATGACTTTTTTTGTTTAACAGAGACTTGGCAACAACCCAATGACTTCTCTCAGATGAACGAGTCTACTCCACCTGGGTTTGTTTACAACTGCCAACCCCGTCTCACCGGCAGAGGAGGGGGTCTCGTGATAATCCACCGCGAGTCCTGGAAGGTCTCTTCTGTCACTCTGCCAGTGTCTCATTCTTTTGAGTCTGTGGCTCTACAACTAAATGGACCTACCCCAACTGTTTTAGTTAATATCTACCGCCCACCCAAACCAAACAAGGATTTCTTTGATGAATTCAACACATTTCTCTCCCACATCTGTTCACTCTCATCCAACATAATTCTGTTAGGTGATTTAAATATTCACATGGATAATACTAATTATGCTCTCACTAAGGACTTCATCTCTTGCCTGGACAGTTTTGGTCTCCAACAATATATTGATTTCCCTACCCATTCTAAAGGTCATATTTTGGACTTGCTCAGGTGTCAGCTGTTGCTCAGGTGTCACTCCCCTCAACTGTTCTGCTGTTGACCTCCCCATCTCTGACCACATGCTTGTTTCATTTAACTTAAGTTTGTCTCTATCCAAAACCAAACAGTCATGTACTATGTCCTTCCGCAACATCAGACACATTAATTTAGCAGATCTCACAACAGGCATCGACACTTTCCTTATCATCACCCCCCCATACACCCCTGATCAGCTCGTCTCTCATTACAATGATGGACTCCAAACTCTGCTGGACTCACTCGCACCTCTCAAAACCCGGACTGTCTCATTCCCCCATTCTGCCCCTTGGTTTTCCCCTCACCTACGTCTGCTGAAAGCCAAAGGACGTCAGCTGGAGCGGCTTTCAAGAAAAACCGGTCTCACTGTTCACAAACAGATGCACCATGCCCACATCCTCCTTTACAAAGACGCCCTCTCCTCAGCCAAATTCCAATATCTTACAGACAAAATCACTGCTGGTGCTGGGAACACCAGGGCCCTGTTCTCAGTGGCAGTGATGTGAATAACGGCGTTAGAATAAACGGCGTTACTAACGGCGTTACTTTTTTCAGTAACGGGTAATCTAGTTGATTACTATTTCCATCGTTATAACGCCGTTACCGTTACCGGTAATTCAATGCGGCGCGTTACTAGTTACTTTACTGAAGCTTCTCATTGTCATCCGACCTCAGTCACAGCTGCAAATGTATTTTTGATTGTTGGGGAGGGGAGGGGCGAGACAACCGCTTAAGTGATCATGATTGGGTATGGTAGAGAAAATGTCATGGTAAGCCAACCATAGTTCAGTGTTGTGCGGATGTTTCTACACACAAACCACACGCGCGCACAGCACCACACACACACTCAAACTATCAGAGAGATACACGCAGCAATGATATATATATGATATATAATAGATATTACACTCAAACTATCAGAGAGATACACGCAGCAATGGCGAGTCCCGAGTGTTCTGAGGTGAACGTGGCGTTTTCACGGTGGAAGTACACACACTATTTCAACCTCATTGAGGTAAAATGTAAAAACGTACATGTGATGTGTACTTTATGTCCCGGAGCTAAATGTTTGTCCACGTCCGTTGTAAGCAACTCTAACCTAATGAAGCATCTCTCAACGGCACACGCTTCTACAAAACTAGTGGCTAAAACTGTTGATGATGATAGCAGGCCAGTTGTGGCAAACGTGAGCTCCGCTAACAAAGAAGGACACGGAGCCACGCCGTCCAAGCAGCTAAAGCTGGATTTTTCTGCGTCAGCTCCACAAAAACTTGTGACACAGACTGAACTGAACGGAATGATAGGCAGGTATGTTGTTGAGAACATGCTTCCGTTATCAACAGTTGATTCTGACTCCTTCAGAGCCCTAATTGCCAAAATACCGGCGAGAGGAGGGGCCGGTCCGCCATGCAGAAAGACGTTTTCTAAATATACAGACGCCGAGTACGGCAAAATGAATGCCGAGCTCCAAAATAAATTTGAAGAGTTAGAATATGTCTCTACAACTGCAGACATTTGGACTGCACATAATAAAAGCTATCTTGGCGTGACCGCGCATTGGATTCATCCACATAGCATGGAACGAAGGAAAGCAGCCCTGGCATGCAGACGATTCAAGGGCCGTCATACTCACGACAGTATTGCAACTGAACTTGACTACATTCACTCATCCTATGGCATATCCCACAAAATAACATCAACTGTCACGGATAATGGCTCTAATTTCGTCAAGGCCTTCAAAATGTACCAGCCAGCCAAGGAGGATGACTCTGGGGAGGATGAGGATGAGGTGACTTTTATGAACATTAATGATGTCTTGCAAAACAGTGTTGATGATGATGCTGTGATTACTTTGCCGCCACATCAGAGATGTGCATCGCACACATTAAACCTGGTTTCATGTACTGAAGTGGCTACTGTCAAGACCAGAAGCAAAAGCAATATACAGAAGTGCTACGACAAAATGCACAGGCTTATGGAACAAGGCTAGCCGTTCAACGGTGGCCGCAGAGACCGTGGATGATGTCATCGCAAGGAAGCTGCTAGTCCCTTGCACTACAAGATGGAACTCGTTCTATGATGCCCTTGTTCGAATCTGTGAGATCCCTATAGTCGAGCTGAACACCATCTCCTCCAAGTTCGGGTTGAAAGCCATCACAGAACGAGAGCATCAGTTCATCAGGGAGTACTGTAGTGTAATGAAGCCACTAACAGTGGCCTTAGACATTCTTCAGGGAGAAGACCACTGTTTCCATGGCACACTCCTACCCACGCTCGAGACACTGATGTTCAAAACCCTGGAACTGAAGAGTGGCCTGCAAATCCTTGTTGACCTCCCAGAAGCAGTTGTCAAGGTAAGAACTAGTATTTAACTTTAAATACATTAAATGCATCCATACATTATGAAAAGTTTTTAAATATGGTTAATGTGTAATGCTATTAGTGTGTGTGTGTGTGTGTGTGTGTGTGTGTGTGTGTGTGTGTGTGTGTGTGTTTGTGTGTGTGTGTAAGACAGTCAGTATAATATGCTCTTTGCATTATGTATCATTTCAGGCAATCAAAACAAGATTTGCAGAGGTGCTGGAAAGCGACAATGCTGTCTTGGCTGCTGTGACTCTGCCCAGGTTTAAACTACGTTGGCTGCGGACACAGGACAGGAAGGATAAGGGCAAGGCAAGTCTGCTGGCAGAGTGCCGGAAAAGTGTCCAAGACGAAGACCAGCAAACAGGTACTACCAGCACACCAACACTCACTGACTCAGCCATAGAGGAGTTCTTTTCCTTTGAGGATGAGGATGACCCCTCTGCTACTGCTGAAAGTGAAGTTGTGGATTATCTCAAATCAGGAGGACAAGGGATGGACACTCTTAATGGATTTCCACGGATAAAGAACATTTCACTCAAATACAATGCAGCCACTCCATCCAGCGCCCCCGTAGAGAGACTGTTTAGCCTGGGGAAGCTCGTCTTCACTCCAAAGAGGAACAGGCTCTCTGACCAGAAGTTTGAAAAGCTTCTGCTTTTAAGATACAATCACTGGTTTAATGGCTAGGATGGTTAGATGACTGGGTTGGCTGGATGAATGAATGCATGCATGGATGGATGAGTGTTAGGAAGGAGTGTATGGATGGATTTCAGTACTACTTTAAAAGCACTTCATATTGTTTAGCTGTTTACTTTTGTTGTGTTGAAAATACTTAATTAATTAATTAATTTAGCCATTTAGCAGACGCTTTTATCCAAAGCGACTTACAATTACGAATTACAGGGACATTCCCCCTGGAGTAACTGAGGGATAAGTGCCTTACCCAAGGGCACACTAGTAGTGGTGTGGCTTCAGGCGGGATTTGAACTCACAACCTTCCGATCACAAGTCCAACTCACTATCCACTAGACCACCACTACCCCTCTTGTACTTGAAGTTACAGTATGTCTACCAGTTATCTAAAGTTGTGTGACAGTTTGATTTATTTAATTTACACTACAAAGATTTAAAAGCACTTCATATTGGCTAGGATGTTAGATGACTGGGTTGGCTGGATGAATGAATGCATGCATGGATGGATGAGTGTTAGGAAGGAGTGTACGGATGGATAGATGAATGAATGAATGTTTAGGAGCTAAAGTTGGATTTGTCCAAGAAATTCATGTCTTACTTTTTCAGTACTACTTTAAAAGCACTTCATATTGTTTAACTGTTTACTTTTGTTGTGTTGAAAATACTTGAAGTTACAGTCTGTCTACCAGTTGTCTGAAGTTGTGTGACTGTTTGATTTATTTAATTTACACTACAAAGATTTAAAAGCACTTCATATTGTTAAATGTTTACTTTTGTAATGAAGAAAATACTTGAAGTACAGTATGTCTACCAGTTGTGGTCTGTTGAAGTGCAATAAATATGAAAAGTTCCCTGCTGAAACCTGCTCAGAAAAAAATCCTAATTATTTTCTTCCTGATAGGGACACTTTGGTCCCCTAGATGGCACAATTATCTTCTAATCTGGCAGTGGGTAAGCTTTTCCTTGTCACATTTGGCTGACTGACCTTAACTTGTCAGCTCTACACCACGGCTAGCCCGCTGCACCGTGGTAAAAAGTAACGCAATAGTTACTTTCCCTAGTAACTAGTTACTTTTATAATGAAGTAATTCAGTTACTAACTCAGTTACTTTTTGGGATAAGTAACTAGTAACTATAACTAATTACTTTTTTAAAGTAACGTGCCCAACACTGCTCAGTGGTCAACAACTCACTCCGCCCCCCCGACTCCCTTCCCCCACACTTCTACTCCACTGACCACTGTAACTCCCTGATGTCATTTTTCAACTCAAAAATAGCCAACATCCACCAGCAACTGACCCCTCTTATGTCCAGTTGTCCATCTCCCCTATCTCCCCATCCCCCCCTCTCTGTACCTCTCTCCTGCTTCCATCTCCCCTCTGCTGCCGATTTATCTAAACTCATCCGGAAATCCAAGCCATCTGTCCCATCATCTCTCAAATCCGCAGCCGTAACACCAATTCTGAAGAAACCTGGTTCAGACCCCAACTTCTTCAATAACCTCCGTCCCATCTCCAACCTGCCATTTCTTTCAAAAATCCTGGAAAAAGTGGTGGCTTTACAGATTCAAACTCATCTCTCTAACAATAACCTCTATGAACAGTTCCAGTCTGGCTTCCGCCCCCTTCACAGCACAGAAACAGCCCTCCTCAAAATCACAAATGACCTCCTGATGGCAGCTGACTCCGGACTCATATCCATCCTCATCCTACTCGATCTGAGCGCCGCTTTCGATACTATATCGCACTCCACCCTCCTTAACCGTTTAGCCTCCATTGGTATATCTGACACCCCTCTACACTGGTTCCATTCTTATCTCTCTGGCCGCACTCAGTTTATACAGTTAAAATCATTCACATCCCATCCGTCCCCCCTCTCCTCTGGTGTTCCCCAGGGCTCTGTCCTTGGCCCTATCCTCTTCATCATCTATGATGGTCTGATGGTCTGATTTTGGTCTGATTTTCCGTAAATACGATTTTCCGTAAATACAACATCCATTTCCACTGTTATGCGGACGACACCCAGCTCTACTCCAAACCCACTTCCACCCTCCCTCCCTCCTCCCTCTGTGCCTGTCTACATGAACTTAAATCCTGGTTCACTTCAAATTTCCTCAAACTAAACAGAGGTAATTCTCATTGGCTCCAAATCCACACTCACCAAGCACCCCAGTTTCACCCTCAACATAGACAACTCCTGGGTGTCGTCCTCGACAGCACCCTTTCATTCCACTCCCAGGTCAACAACAACATCCGGTCTGCTTACTTCCATCTTCGTAATATCAACCGCCTCCGCCCTTCACTCACTCCCAACAGCGCCGCAATCCTGGTCCACTCCCTCGTCACTTCCCGCCTAGATTACTGTAACTCCCTTCTCTTTGGTCTCCCCCACAAACTGCTCCACAAGATCCAACTGGTCCAGAACGCTGCTGCCCGTATTGTCACCAGAATGAATTAATGAATGAATGAATGAATGAATGAATGAATGAATGAATGAATGGTCTTTATTGTCATTAATACAGTACAGGTACCACCATACAACGAAATTTAGGAGGGGGGGCTCCCCTGGTGCTTGGAAAAAGACTAAAAACAAGAGGGCCAAGGGTAAAATAAAAAAGGGAAAAGAGCTGGTTTACATAAATAAAGGCTATGTACACTATCTACTATACTATACTACTATACTATACAATAATACACTGTGCTGTACTCTATGCTATGCTATAAATATCCTAACTTTTCCTATATCTGAACCTTATGTACACAAGGGTTGTCATATTGCACATAGTATTGTTGCACATTCATTTAAAGTGTCGCAGTTAGCAGGTTGGAAATGTTCGCAGTTGTATTTCAATATTGCACTTGTGTTTACAATCTAGTAGCTGCCATCAAGTTGTCTAGATTGTCCAGGGCCTAGAACCTAGGTCTTTGCTGTGTTCAGGGCCTGAATGGCCCTAGGGTAGAAGCTGAGCTTCAGTCTATTTGTCCGTGCGAACATGGTCCTGAACCGCCTGCCTGAGCGCAGCCGAACAAAGTGTTCGTTTCCAGGGTGGGATGGGTCCCTGGAGATCTTGGAGGCCTTCCTGAGGCAGCGTGTGTTGTACAGCTCTTCCAGAGAGGGGAGGGGGGCGCCGATGATCTTCTGGGCCGATCTCACGACTCTCTGTAGCGCTTTCCTCTCTGCGGCTGTGCAGCTGGAGAACCACACGCAAATGCAGTAGGTGAGGATGCTCTCCACTGTGCAGCGGTAGAAGGTCACAAGCAGCTCCTGTCTGAGGTGGTATTTCCTGAGGACTCTCAGGAAGTAGAGCCGCTGTTGTGCCTTCTTGATGATGGCTGCTGTGTTGGTCCTCCAGGACAGGTCATCCTGTATGTGCACCCCCAGGAATCGGAGAGTTGAGACTCCCTCCACACTCCCTCCATTGACGAGCAGGGGCTGGACCTCAGATTTTTTCCTCCTGAAGTCCACGATGATTTCCTGGGTCTTTAACTGGTTCAGCAGCAGGTTGTTAACCTTGCACAGCTTGCCCAGCTGCTCCACCTCATCCCTGTACGCCGCCTCGTCCCCCCCCGAGATGCAGCCCACCACGGTGGTGTCGTCTGCAAACTTTATGATGGAGTTGCTGGGATGGACGGGGGTGAAGTTGTGGGTGTAGAGGTTGTAGAGGATGGGGCTCAGCACGCAGCCCTGGGGGGACCCAGTGCTGAGTCTGAGGGCTGTGGAGGTGTGGGAGCCCACCCGCACCCTCTGGGGGCGGTCAGACAGGAAGTCCTTGATCCATGCGCAGATGGAGTGTGATAGTCCCAGGTCTAGTAGTTTGGTCACTAGCCTGTCTGGAAGGATAGTGTTGAAAGCAGAGCTGAAGTCCACAAAGAGCAGTCTCGCGTAGCTGTTCCCCCTCTCCAGGTGGGATAGAGTGGAGTGGAGAGTCGTCGCGATGGCGTCCTCTGTGGACCTGTGGGCTCTGTAGGCGAACTGGTATGGATCCAGGTTGGGCGGGAGGCGTGTGACTATGTGGGCCCGGACCAGTTTCTCGAAGCACTTCATGATGATTGGTGTGAGTGCCACCGGGCGGTAGTCGTTTAGGCAGCTCACCGTGCTTTTCTTCGGGACTGGGATGATTGTTGAGGTTTTCAGGCAGGGTGGGATGGTGGCCTGGGACAGGGACTGGTTGAAGATGTTGGTGAAAACCCCGGCCAGCTGGTGGCGCAGTCCCTCAGCACCCGTCCCAGGACGCCGTCCGGCCCTGAGGCTTTTCTGGGGTCCACCGCCTTCAGCACGCGTCTCACTTCATGCTCTGTGAGGGTGAGGCTGCTGAGAGCTGGAGAGAGTGGTGTTTGTGTTGTGGTTACCTCCGTTCGCCCCTCGTCGAACCGGGCGTAGAAGGAGTTCAGCTCTTCCGCCAGCAGGGGGTCGCCCTCAGCGGCTGTGAGCCTGTTGGCTCTGAAGTTTGTCATGTGCTGAACCCCCTGCCACACCCGCCTGGAGTCGTTGCTCAGGAAGCATTCCTCAATCTTCTCTCTGTGGTCTGCCTTGGCCTCCCGGATGCCACGGTTTAGGTTAGCCCTGGTGGTGTTGTACAGCAGTTTGTCCTTCGCTGAGAAGGCGTTGTTCCTCTCCTTGAGCAGTTTTCGGACCTTCTCAGTCATCCATGGCTTCGTGTTGGGGTAGACCCGGACACGTTTGTCCACGGTGGCTGAGTTGGTGCAGTTCACTATGTGGTTCAGAACCGACGACGTGAACTGTTCCAGGTCCTCATGCTCATATTCCTGCCATGAGGTGTCATTCAGGCAGATCTGCAGTGGAGCGGACCCTGCTGGCCAGGTTCTGACAGTCTTAGTGGTGATGGGAGCACTTTTCCTCATGGGAGTGTAGGCTGGGATCAGGAGGATGGACACGTGGTCAGACATGCCTAGATGAGCTAGCGGTCTAGCTTTGTAGGCAAGATTGATGTTGGTGTATACCTTGTCCAGTGTGTTATCTCCTCTTGTTGCACATTTAACATGCTGATAAAACTTGGGTAGTACTACCTTCAGGTCAGCATGATTAAAATCCCCTGCTATGATGTGTACTGCTTGAGGATCTGTGCTCTGTCCACCACTGATGACGTCATGTAGCCGGGCTAATGCTAAGCTAGCATCCGCGCTTGGTGCAATGTAAACAGCTGTTATGTACACTGTGTTGAATTCCCTCGGGAGGTATGTGGGTCGGCATTTAGAACCCCTGTCATCAGTCACATCACCCCCATTCTACACCAACTCCACTGGCTCCCCATCAAACATCGCATCGATTACAAAATCCTTCTCCATACTTTCAAGGCCATCCATAACCTCGCCCCTCCATACCTGTCCGACCTCCTCCACATCAACATTCCCACCCGGTCCCTCAGGTCTGCCTCCTCCATCAACCTGACCGTCCCCCCAGCCCGTCTGTCCACCATGGGGTTTAGAGCCTTCAGTTGCTCCGCCCCTCGCCTCTGGAACTCCCTCCCCCCCGACATCAGGAACATTGATTCAATCTCCTCATTCAAAACCCACCTCAAAACCCACCTGTTTACGCAGGCGTATCCCTGTTGATTTACTGTTCCCGTGCTGCTCTGCTGCTAGCTATGTTTTATACTGTATATTTCTATGTATTTTGTATTTTGAATTTTGTAACTGTTTTTAAATTTGTTGTTGTACGGCGACCTTGAGTGCCATTAAAGGCGCCTTATAAAATAAATGTATTATTATTATTATTATTATTAATATCCTTCCTTACCTTACCACCCAAATCAACTCCTCCCTATCCACAGGATCTGTCCCAGCAGCCTTCAAAATAGCCAGAGTCAAGTCTCTCCTCGATAAACCTACCCTTGACCCATCATCTGTCCACAATTACAGACATGTATCCCTTCTCTCCTTCCCTTCCAAAACCCTTGAACGCACGGCATCTAAACAACTGACTGACTATCTCCGGAAGATGGAACATTTAGACCCCCACCAATCCGGCTTCAAGGCTGGGCACTGCACTGAGACTGCTCTCCTTGCTGTCACGGAAGCCCTCCACTCTGCTCAAGCTTCCTCCCTCTCCTCCGTTCTCATTCTCCTGGACCTGTCTGCTGCCTTCGACACAGTCAATCACCAGATCCTTCTCTCCATCCTCTCAGAACTGGGCATCTCTGGCACCGCACACTCATGGTTTTCTTCCTACCTGGCGGGTCACTCCTACCAGGTGACCTGGAGAGAATCGCTGTCTTCTCCACGAACCCTCACCACTGGGGTACCCCAGGGCTCTGTCCTAGGACCCCTACTGTTCTCTCTCTACACCAAGTCTCTTGGCTCGGTAATCTCCTCACATGGGTTCTCCTACCACAGCTACGCAGATGACACTCAGCTCTTCCTGTCCTTTCCCCCCTCTGATCTACACGTGGCAAACCGTGTCTCTGTATGTCTCGCTGACATTTCAACATGGATGGCTGACCACCATCTCAAGCTCAATCTTAACAAGACCGAGCTCCTCTTCATCCCCGGGAAAGCCTGCCCTCTCTAAGACTTCTCCATCATCTCCCTGACAGCCAAGAACCTTGGAGTGATCCTGGACAACCGACTATCCTGTGCGGAGAACGATAGTTATGGAGATAGACTCCAGTTCTATGAGTGGAGCGGAGCCCCATAGGGGAGCTCTGCTCCTATTGGTTCACCCGGTACCTAAAGTAGCCAATGACTGAATTTTTCAATGCCTGCGCCCGCCTGGGGTGCTATATAAAGGGGCGTACTTCGCTCCATCATTCTCCCAAACATACAAACAGCCGGGTTTGAACGAGTCGAAGTGGGCCAGCAGCCCTATGGGGCTCCGCTCCACTCATAGAACTGGAGTCTATCTCCATAACTATCGTTCTATATCGTGGAGCTCCGCCCCATAGGGGAGCTCTGCTCCTATTGGTTTAGGCGGAGCGAGCGAGGCCAAATGTACCCCCACTGAGACTATTAATCCGAAAACAATCTCAGCGGCACCCGGAGCTGACCACTGATGTTGGTTCAAGACAACCTTAAAAAGTTGGCCCAACCCACACCGAGTCTGCTCCACTGATCTAGCCCTTACGTGAGCACGCAGGGTTGTAGATCTAACGGAACATGTCCTGGAGGAGGGTCCCCTCCCCAGGCACATCCGTAATCATCCTGACAGCACTTGAATAGCATCCCCAACCAGGGTAATCCAAGTGCCATCCCCACTACATCAGTCCTCAGCAAACTGAGGACAGAATGAGAAAAGGATGAGGAAGAAATATCACTTACCCAACCCTTACGTTGGGTTGTTGATCTAACAGACATGTCCTGGAGGAGGGTCCCCTCCCCAGGCACATCCGTATTCATCCTGACAGCACTTGAATAGAATCCCCATGACCAGGGTAATCCAAGTGCCCTTCCCACAACATCAGTCATCAGCAAACTGAGGACAGAATGAGAAAGGATTGAGGAAGAATATCACTGACCTAACCCTTACGTGAGCATGTAGGGTTGTTGATCTAACGGAACATGTCCTGGAGGAGGGTCCCTTCCCCAGGCACATCCGTATTCATCCTGACAGCACTTGAATAGAATCCCATGACCAGGGTAATCCAAGTGCCTTCCCCACTACATCAGTCATCAGCAAAACTGAGGACAGAATGAGAAAAGGATGAGGAAGAAATATCTTCAAGTAACACCGTATAAAAAGTGATGGCGACGACCAAGACGCCGCCACACATATCTCCTCCACTCCCACTCCCCTGAGAATGGCCACTGATGCGGCCATGCCCCTGGTGGAATGAGCCCGAATGCCAGTCGGCACGGGCTGCCCCTTCGATTCGTATGCGAGGCTAATAGCCTCGCAAATCCAAAGGGACAGCCTCTGCTTCGAGAGTGGTGTCCCGGCTTTCTGTCCGCCATAGCAGATCAGAAGCCGGGGAGAAGATCTCAGTCCTGCCTCGCGCTTCACATATTGTGCCAACTCGCGCACCGGACAATACAATGTAAAACGCCTCTCCCTCTCTCCGTCGTGAGGAGGAGGAAAAAAAGGCGCTCAGAGCACAGCTCTGAACCCTAAACCCACGATTAACCGTAGGGATAAAAGCCGGGTTAGGGCGTAATACAGCTTTTGTTTTGTCATCAGATATGATCAAAACATCTGCCCGTGACGAGAGAGCGCACAAATCACTCACTCGCTCAGCCGTAGTCAAGGCGAGGAGTAGACTCGTCTTGAGAGACAATAAAACGCAACGACACAGTGACAATGGGTTCGAATGGGGGCACGCACAGCGCCTCTAGCACAATCGACAGGTCCAATTTTGGTATTAGAGTCCTATGAGGGCGTCTAAGCCTACACACTCCAGTCAAAAAACGCTTAACCAGTGAATGACTGAAAAACCAGTGTCGTTGTCGCAAAACCCTCATGACAAGCTGAGATGGCAGCCGCGTAAACTTTAATAGTTCCCGCCGCCAATCCCTTGTCAACAGCGACTGTAAGAAGCACAAGAACGTTTCGACCCGACAACAGACAGGGTCAACGTCCTGTCCCTCACACCACTGTGTAAAACTCGCCAGCGCGCCGCATATCCCTTTGCAGTGGATTGCGCGCGCGCACTCTGAATGGTCTGAATGACCGCGTCTGTCAGACCCCTGCGTTCTAACAATCCCTCTCAGTAACCAGGCCATGAGGGGCCCCCCCTCATAGGCGGCCCCTTCACCAAGCCTCCGGCTTGAGAGAGTGCATCTTGTCGATGAGGTATGGGCCATGGGCCCTCTACCAACATCTCCATCAGTTCCGGAAACCACGGGGCTCCGGGACGGTCCGGGGCTACAAGAATTAACTCTAGCCTCTCTGACCTCACTCGTGCCAACAGTGGGAGGATAGATGTCAGGGGTGGGAACGCGTATAACAGGACCCTCGGCCATGGGTGGTGTGCGAATGTATCGACTCCCAATGGCGGGTTGTCCTGTTCGCGCAGGGAGAACCAAAGGCGACACTGCGCATTTGTCCGTGACGCAAACAGAACCACTTCTGCTTGCCCGAACCGTGCCCAAATCAGCGACACAATGGAGGGTGCTAACCTCCAGTCGTCGTCCCTCGGGCCTCCCCGTGATAACAGATCTGCTCCTTCGTTGAGCAGACCTGGAATGTGGAGAGCTTTCAGCGAACTCAGGCGACTCCGCGCGCGATGACGCGCGGGTCTCTCCAGTAGCTCAGGTCGGTTTTGACCGATCTCTGTATTACAATCAACTTGCGACGGCGTCTCACTGGAACCCGTCGCAGTCGTGCGAACCGCCTCTGCAGTCTGCGCATGTGTAACAGGCCTAAGGGGACCACTACATGGGCTGCAGACATCAGTCCTAGTAAGGACATCCTTGACAGAGCGGTGATTGTATTTGTCACTCGACACACCCGGAGAGCTGACGTCAGTGTCGCTCTCCGTGGTGCCGATAAACTGGCCCTCATCTCGGCAGTATCCAACTGAATGCCTAGATAGGAAAACTGTTGAGCCGGCCACGGAGCACTCTCTGTCCAGTTTACAGCTAACCCCAGCTGAGTGAGGTGCTGCACCAGTGAGGTTGCGTCCCGAATGGCTCGATTTGGGCATTGGGCCAAGACCAGTAGGTCGTCGAGATATGCTAATATGCGTATCTCGTTTCGCCTCAGTGGTTCGAGTGCTGTCTGCACGCATTTGGAGAAAAAACGAGGAGCAAGCGTGCACCCGAAGGGCAGGCGCGTATACTCGTAAACCTTCCCTTGGAAAGCAAAACGTAGGAATTTCCTGTGCCACTCTGTGATTGGCACACGAAATACGCGACCCTCAGGTATCTACGAAAGGGGCGTTTCGCCACTCTCTCGTTGAGGACCCTGAAATCTAGTATGGGTCTCATGTCTCCCGAATTCTTTGGGACAAGGAAATACGGGGAGTACCATCTCATGTCCCACTGGTCCCTCGGAACCAATGTCACTGCGCCCTTTGTTAGGAGATTCGTAATCTCCTCCTGGAGCGCACGTGTCTTTATCGGGCAGGACAAAAAACAGTCTCTCTCACGCCCCTGAAGGGCGGAGGAGGCTGAATGAACTGTAGTGCATATCCCCTCCTCAATGTCCTGTCTAGCCAGCCCGACAGAATACCTGTCCCTTCTAGTCATTCTGCATAACGCAAAGACAGCGGCTGGACCGTCTGTTGTGGTGCAGTCGACAGAAAAAACTTGAATTTCTGTATGATCCCAGCCGCCGCTGCACACCGAGGAGGTGGCACAGCCCAAGGTGGGGTCATTTCGAAAGGGATGGGCTGCCGTCTGTAAAGAGTGTTTGTTATGTGTAACAATGCTCTTTATTGACGCAGGTTTATTATGCCTGATAATCAAAGAACCGGCCGCACGCTCATGAGCTGGGCCAGGTCTTGATAGACATGGAGGGGTTTTTGATGTACATAACGACCTCTCTATACGGCTACATACAGGGGTGTTTAACCCGCTACGTGTCGTGATAGGGGTAAGTCCGTTAGGCAGAGAGCTGGCCACACGCCGGTAAGCTGGGCCAGTCTCCGGTTTGTTTCTAACCGGTAGCGAGTCGACCACACTCTGACAAGGCAGGTCGATCTCCGCTCTGGTAGATAACGGTCCCTCTATACGGCTACAGACAGGGGTGTTTAACCCGCCTCGTGTCGTGATAGGGGTAAGTCCGCTAGGCAGAGAGCTGGCCACACGCCGGTAAGCTGGGCCAGTCTCCGCCCTGTTTCTAACCGGTAGCGATTCGACCACACTCTGACAAGGCAGGTGGGTCTCCGCTCTGGTAGATACCATGGAAAATCCTCCTTAGGGATGGTTTGCCGTCTGTAAAGAGTGCTTGTTTTGAGTAACAATGCCCTTTATCGACGTAGGTTTATTATGCCTGATAACCAAAAAACCGGCCGCACGCTCATGAGCTAGGCCAGGTCTTGATAGACATGGAGGAGTTTTTGATGTAAATAACGGTCCCTCCATACGGCTACAGACAGGGGTGTTTAACCCCCTTTGTGTCGTGATAGGGGTTAGTCCGCTAGGCAGAGAGCTGGCCACACGCTGGTAAGCTGGGCCAGTCTCCGCCTTGTTTCTAACCGGTAGAGATTGGACCACGCTCCGACAAGGCAGGTGGGTCTCCGCTCCGGTAGATAACATGGGAAAAATCTCCTTTACTGAAAAAGTAAGGTGGGGATTTTCCTTCTTTTGCCTCTTTATGAGGTAGCAGCCATGAAGAGGAAACCGGTGGTGGGGTCATTACCGACCCCTCCGCCAGTGAAACCGGGCCACGCTGCCGTGGGGGGCCGTAGCGGGCCCTCCCCGTGGTCAGCGGCGGGGGCTGGGGATGCCGAGTGGGGCATGGCTCCGTCGTTTAGAGGTAGAGCCAGTGCCGCATCACGCCGAAACCTCCGTTTCGCAGTCGTTGACGGTCTATTCGTCACCACGGCGGAAGAAGAAGAGGTGGAGCTTTTTCGCAATGGCGGCGTTAAACACGGCGATGTTATTCGCCGCTGCCGCCGCCTGCGCACCAAGATGGGGCGGCGAGGGCGGGGAGCACGTGCTCTACCTGCCGCTCGCTCTCATCAGAGCTTTCTGATTCTGACACCGGCACCGACCACTCAGCTGGGTGAGGGCGGCGTGATGTCAGGGCCGGCTGAGCGGGCGGGACCATCCCTACTTGGGGAGGTGCCTGCCCAGAACGCCGTTCTTGCTTGTCCTCCGCTGCTAGAAAATCGCAGCGGCAGGTGTCCCGGAGGAACTTCTTCGTGGTCGGCGGCGGACGATCCATCGCTGAAGGGAAAAGTCTCCTCCGCTGAAAAGTGTCCTCCGCTGCTTGGAAGTCGCAGCGGCAGGCGTCCCGGAGGAACTTCTCCATAGGCGGCGGACGATCCATCTTGAAGGGAAAAGTCTGGCGGGTCCTCCAGTCTTAGTAGTCGTCCTTCTCAGTCTTCAGATATAAACCCGTGCTGAACTTTTTGGGAGAATGATGGAGCGAAGTACGCCCCTTTATATAGCACCCCAGGCGGGCGCAGGCATTGAAAAATTCAGTCATTGGCTACTTTAGGTAGCGGGTGAACCAATAGGAGCAGAGCTCCCCTATGGGGCGGAGCTCCACGATATAGAACATTGCAGCAACGGCTCGCTCCTGCAGATTCTTCCTTTACAACATCAGAAGGATACGACCATTCCTCATCAGAGAGGCAGCGCAACTCTTGACCCAGGCACTGGTCATCTCCCGCCTGGATTACTGCAACATACTCCTGGCTTGGCTCCCCGCCTCCGCCATCAGACCTCTGCAGCTCATCCAGAATGCTGCTGTCCGGCTGGTATTCAACCTCTCCAAATACTCTCATGTCACCCCTCTCCTTTGCACCCTGCACTGGCTCCCGATAGCAGCTCGCATCAGATTCAAGACCCTGGTCATTGCATACTTGCAGCTAAAGGGACAGCCCCTGCCTACCTGAAGGAAATGGTAACCCCCCAAACTCCAGCCCGTTCACTCCACTCCTCCACCTCGGCTGGCCGACTGGCCCCACCACCTCTACACCAACACGGCAGTCATGCTGCCCGATCACGTCTCTTCACAACACTGGCTCCCCGCTGGTGGAATGAGCTTCCCACGGCTGTCAGAACTGCAGAGTCACTACCCATCTTCCGTCGTAGACTGAAGACCCATCTCTTCAGGTTATACCTGAACTGCTCCTCCTGAGACATCTACTGCCCCTCAGCACTGCGTCTCCTGAAAACACCCGCTTTTCCCCTCTACTGTGTCCCTAAAAACTTCTATTGCCCCCCTTGTACTGTTTCTCTGTTTCTCCAGTGTCCCAAAAAAAACCCTAGGTTTAGAAGAAGGTGATAGAAGAAGGTTTTTCCTTCTATCAATGGCCCTGGGCCTGAGCTGGATTACTCTTCCTGCTACGACTGGTGGATTGATGATTCACTTGCAAATGGATTGATTGTAAGTCGCTTTGGAATAAGGCATCTGCTAAATGCCAAAAATGTAAATGTAAAAATGTAAATGATTGTACCATATGATATCGTGATCATGTGAAAGCGTTGGTGGTATAGTGGTGAGCATAGCTGCCTTCCAAGCAGCTGACCCGGGTTCGATTCCTGGCCAATGCAACCTATGTCCCGTTTTCCACATAGTCAATTCCTGCGGTTCCAAATCTGTGTCTTTCCTCTTGTCCTTCCCTTGCTTTTAACACTTAATCAGCTGTGAGGTGTCGATCAAATTTCAGGACCCACCTTTCATGACTTTTCCTAGATATGTGCGTTCTACCAGCCAGCATCCTTACATTTTCAAAATCGAGTTAGTATATAGCGATTTTGCAGTATTTGTGTGTGTTTCTGTGTATTTGCCTTGGTATTAGGCTGCCATCTTTTTCTCCAAGGCGGCAATTCTCTTTTATATCAGCAGAGGTCGCAAGGGGACACACACTGTGCTCAATCTTCAGGCTTCAGTGCTGAATTAGATACAGTGAATAAGACTGATATTTGTAACATAATGTGTTTATAGCAATAGTGATACATAAGATATGTATATGTACAGACAGTTATGAAAATGATAAACTGTACAGTATGTCTCCCAATCCCTTCGGATTTGTTGGAGCTGAGTTGTTTTTTTCACAGCGGGTTTACCCAAGTTACATGCAATAGTGATAAGATATTGTGATATGTGTATGTACAGTTAGGAATTATACCTACCTATATTACCTATCAAGTTGTGTGGTGCATGCTATAGCTACCGCAGCAAAGTAATTGCAGTAGCCTACATTTGATTATGCCTGTACTCATCAACGAATATTATATAACAAACTGATATTTATAATATTGTATATAATGTTTATTTTTTTATATAATGTTTCTTCTTCTGAGTGGGGCAGTCCCACTCATAATTTTCACTTTAACTCTTTGACCGCCAAACCCGGAAAATTCCATGTTTTATGATAGAACGCTTGGCTGCCAATAACGGAATATTCCGGGTTTCAGAGTTATCACTGCCAGACGCTAGGGGGCTCTGTTATGAATGAAAACCTTTATTGTCCCCAATGGGGAAATGTTGTTGTCAAACAGCTTAGTTAGGGCAGACAGAAAACATTCAATAAATAAAACAGTGCAGGCTCAATAAGTAAAAAGTGCAAGTAAAGTGCTCAAGTGCATGTATAGTCCAAGTAGCAGTCTTAACACTAGAACAGCCGTGGGATCGCCATTCATTCCACCGCAATCAGGTGTTAAACAGCACCAGCAGATTTTAACATGGAGAAGAATGTACTGACGGACAAGGATCGCTGGAGGGCGATGTCACACAAGGCCGTCTGCCAGGCTCCGACGCCTTTTTCCCAGAATGCATTTCGCACCGGCGAGCAGACGTCGATTTGAATCCTCCATTTAAAAAAAAAAAAAAAAAAAGCTGTAATTTTGCCTTTACACGGGTTAACATGTCATTTTATGAAGTTTTAATATGTTTTCAGGTGAGAAAGTACCAATATATATTCCCAAAATGTGTCCAGTTTATCAAAATAACCCGTTTATATATCTCCTCTGGCGATTTTTCTGTCTAAGTTCGCTAGCATGCGTTCGTAAATTCGCCCTGGAAATCTGGTCAGCACCCATGGAATGCCTCTTGTCCAATCAAATTACCTGGTCCCTTTATGACGTTGAACCCGGTGTGCGTTCCGGCGCTCTCATAGCGAATTTACGAACGCACCCTGCGGTTTCACTTTCATTCATAAAATTCCCCCCGTCTGTGTTGAAGCACTTAGTAGTAGCAGTTTCTCATTCCTTCAAACAAATTGCAAATGCTTTTGGACATGCATCAATTGCTGTCATACAATTCTCTTCTGTTTTATAACATTATCTTTGCTTATGTCATGTCAGTCAAAATGAACTATACTTTTGGATGCTGAATAGTCATTCCCTATAAAACTAATAGTCCTCATTTCATTGCTTGAGTCATTACATCCAAAAATGTTGAGCAAGTTGTCAAAATCTGTCAAGCAAATTGTATACATTTCTTTATAATTTTTCCTGAAAATTGAAACAATTGAAACAAATTGAACAATTTCTCTCAGGTGAACCTCAGCTTTCACTGATGAGGAGGAGTGTGTGAAGCATTCATTGTAACCAATGATAAGCCACTTCACCACAGTCACTCAGAGCTGAATCCCATGAACCCTCAATTGGCAAGCATATATGAACCGAGCAGGACATAGTGTGTACCATTTCAACAATACTGTGACACAGAAATGGAAGGTCAGCATCGTGGAAGAGGGGCGAGGATGCGGGGAGGAAGGGTAAGGGGACAAAACAGGGGAAGAGGAAGAAGAGGCCAAGTACATAGGCAGATTTCAGATGAAATTAGGGCTACAATTGTGGACCATGTTGTCAATCACGGCCTCACAATGGCTGAGGCTGGTCGAAGGGTGCAGCCAAATGTTGGGAGAACCACTGTGAATTCAATTATTCAAACATTTCGTCGGGAGAACAGGTGTGTATATTGGACAGTAATTCAGCACTAAACTATCTGCACTGCACTACTGTCATTGTGTCATACATGAAGCTTACAGTGGGACAAAAACTTGTCGTCACTTTTTACATTTTACATTTAGATTTACAGATTTACTGCAGCACAGATTTACTGTATTGTAGTGTAAAGTAGTGTTACAGTAAATATTTGCAATATTTACAGTATGGTACTGTACTGCAGCATTTTACAAGTGGGAAGCACTGTTATTGTACACTACAGTAATATGGGTTAAAGCAGTATATCTCATGTTTACTGTACATTACTCTAATTTTACTCTGCACCACATAGGATTGCAAGACAACCTCACAGAGGTGGAAGAGGGCCCATTTTTACTCCGCAACAAGAGGAAGCCATTTGTGCAATGGTGATTGCAAACAATGCCATAAGGTTGAGAGAGATCCAGAGCGCTGTTATAGAGGATGACAATATCTTTGGCAATATTGAATCCGTTTCAATCTCTACAATTGACAGAGTGCTTAGGAGAAATGAAATGCGCATGAAACAACTGTATAATGTGCCATTTGAACGGAACAGTGACAGAGTGAAGGAGATCCGTCACCAGTATGTACAGGTAAAACATTTATGTGTTCTATGCATACTCTAATGTTCAGTGCTGTAAACTGGTTACATGACAGTTCATACTGTACAATATGTTGTCCAAAATGCATTATGTTACACAGGAAAAGTTGTTATAGTTTATCTCTCTCTCTCTCTATTCTGGGATAAAGCATGTACTGGAGCTGGACGCCAGGGAACCGCTGCACACATTCATATATCTTGATGAGGTGAGTTTCAATCTGGCAAAAGGTAGAAGGCGTGGCAGAAATCGCATTGGACAGAGAGCCACTGATGTCCCAGGCCAACGAGGAGGGAATATTACAATGTGTGCAGCCGTCTCAGAAAACGGCGTCCTCACCCATATACCCTGTCTTGGTCCATACAACACACAACATCTGCTGACTTTTTTAGACACTCTTTACAGGGACATAATCCCTGAGAATGAGAGGGATCTAAATGGAGACCATCTGAACAAGTTTGTTGTTGTATGGGATAATGTGAGTTTTCACCACTCAGATCTGGTCAGACAGTGGTTTGCAGCACATGAAAGGATGCTGGTGGAATATCTCCCTCCCTACTCCCCATTCCTGAATCCAATAGAGGAGTTTTTCTCTGCCTGGAGGTGGAAGGTATATGACCGGCATCCACATACCCAAATGGCCTTGCTAGCAGCCATGGATGCAGCATGTGATGACATCACAGCACAGTCCTGCAGAGGGTGGATTCGCCACTCAAGGAGATACTTTCCTCGCTGCATTGCCAGGGATGATATTCGCTGTGATGTTGATGAAAATATGTGGCCAGACAGACAGGAACGTCTGGATGCGAATGAATAATTACAGTACTGTGTATGTTGTATGTCCTATAAGTACTGCAATATTGTTTACAGTTGTGTACAGCACTACCCAAAGGGTGTTTCTTATGTTTGTTGTAAATAAGTTTGTATTTTTCTTTTGCACAATGCTGTGAACACATTTGAATTGCAAAGAGCATATGCAGTAAAAATGTGAAACATAACTATTCAGCGTCTTGTACTTATTTACCTCACTAAATACAGTAATGTGTAACCCACTGTAGATTTCATCTATTCAACTGTTGTGCAAATGTTAATAGTGATGTGAGAAATGCTGTTACGTTTCCTCACACATGTGTATGTGGAAATCCTTGGCCTTTCCTGTGGGAATACACACATACTAGTCCTCGGAAAATAAACCAGAATAACTCGTTTCTAAAGTCAGTTCCATTCACTTGATGTAATGGTTGAAGCATGGGGGATGGTAATCTTATTCTCGATGATTGTCGCAGATCAGCCAAACAAAGGATTCCATCCCCCACACCTCCCAAGGGGAGCCAAGCGGGTTTCAAACACGGCTCTCAAGCTTACAGCAGTTTTAGGGGCTGACAGGCTGACATTACAGGCAGGGCTAAATTCAAAGACCTTGTTGGCTTCATTGAAAAACAAGCCACAATTGTTTTAGATCCTTTGTTTGGAGACATACAAGACCCTACGGTTGACAAGAACACCTCAAAAACCAAAGACTTCAAACAAAGGATCTAAAACAATTGTGGCTTGTTTTTCAATGAAGCCAACAAGGTCTTTGAATTTAGCCCTGCCATGACTAATCTCAAGTATATTGCAGGCAATAGACCTCCATGTATCCCTATACTTGTAGGGCAACTTAGAAACAATAAGCCTGAGGTTTGATGGGCTATCAAGCTCTTCCAGATAGTGCAAGTCTTGCATGGCATTGTTGCATCCTCTCAAATACAGTGCATAGGCCTGTAGTGACTTTCCATCTTCAGCCTTTATGCTTGGCCAGTTCAAGGCTTTTTCCATGTAGGCACTGGTTATTTGATTTCATTTCCAAAGTTCTTTTCAAGTAGCTTCTTAGCTTCAGCATAGCCTCTGTCTGATTGCATATGCATGCAGCTACGCACCAAGTCTCGTGACTGTCCAGTGGTGTACTGTTCCAGGAAATAAAGCCTGTCTGGATTGCTACTTGTCTTGTCCTAAATACAATGTTCAAAAGCACGCATAAAGGGTAGGAAATTCATTGGGTCTCCATCAAATGTATTCATTTCCCTCACAGGAAGTAAAGCAAGTTTCTGCTGAGTAAGAAGGATATCAGCGATGTCATGTTTTTGCTCTACATTGGACATGGTGTCTTGATTGATAAGATTATCCATTGTTGACTGATTATTCATTGTTGACATTTGATCATGTTCTCTTTTACTGTGCAATGTGTTAGTAGGCTTTGGATGCTGCCTTTGAATAACAACCTTTTGAAGTGGGGTTTTAGGCACTGTTCCTATATTAGCATATTCAACCGGTGATTGTTCAAGATTCATAGACACAGATTGTCCCTTTTGCATATCATCATAATAGGCATTCGTGTCATCATGTTCTTTACACATTACATAACCAAGATTTATTTTGCAATCACAACAATGTCAACACAATCACAACAGAATCTTATTTAATCCAATCAGGTTGTATATAGAATCTATATATATAATATATATATTGGTTTCAATATACCTCCATAGCAGTCTACAGTCTAATTTAGCTATATCTATAATTACATTATGAGAATATCAGTATTTTTACACCTTTGGTTGTATTGTCTGAACGAACATTGATTGGGAGACATACTGTACAGTTTATCATTTTCATAACTGTCTGCACATATACATATCTTATTTTGATTGTTATTGTAGCCTATATATAAACACAAATATCAGTCTTATGCACTGTGTCTCATTCAGCACTGAAGCCTGAATTTGAGCACAGTGTGTGCCCCCTTGCTACCTCTGCTGATATAAAAGAGAATTGCACGCTTGGAGAAAAAGATGGCAGCCACAAATACACAGACACACACAGAAATACTGCTAAAACGCTTTATACTAACTCGATTTTGAAAATGTAAAAATGCTGGGTGGTAGAACGCACATATCTAGGAAAAGTCATGAAAGGAGGGTCCTGAAATGTGATCGAGTGCAAAGGTAGAATGTTGTTTGTACTCACTGGTGCTGTTTAACACCTCACGGCTTTCCTAGTGTTAACGGCCTCTCAGCTCCAGGTCTCCCCCACCCTGCAGGGCCTGGTTGTAGAGTTGGAGTGCAGCTGGAATAAAGGACTGTCCAAATCTTTTTGTACTTTGACGGGGGAGAACAAATCTGTGGCTGAACTTGCTCCTCATCCCCGCCAGCTCGCAGTACATCGGATGGGAGGGATTGGCCAGCATGGCCGCCAGTTTTTTCCCCATCCTCTGTTCTGCCACCACCTCTAGGCTGTCCAGCCCGGTCCCCACCACAGAGCTGGCCTTCTTCACCAGTTTGCTCAGCTTCGCAGCATCCCTGGCACAGATGTTTCCAACCCAGCAGGCCCCGGCGAAGAACAGAACGCTGGCGACCACCGACTGGTAAAACATTCGCAGCAGCTTGTTGCAGACGCCGAAAGACCTCAGCCTTCTCAGGAAAAACAGTCTGCTCTGCCCTTTCCTGAGAAGAGCCTCGGTGTTGTCAGTCCAGTCCAGTTTGTTATGAATTTGTACTCCCAGGTACCTGTAGGAGTCCACCCTCTCGACTTCCACCCCCTTGATGGTGATGGGGGCTGGGGTCCTTCTCTTCCTCCTAAAATCCACCACCAACTCCTTTGTTTTGCTGGTGTTAAGCAAAAGTTATGCATCGTTTGACCAAGTATTACACATGTCCATCCTTCACCAAGCCAACAGGAATTTTCAGGAAAACTCACAGTCGCGCCACTTTTTCCCCAAAGATGCCGCGGCCTAAAAGCTATTCAGCAGCTGAAATAGCTAAATTTGTCATGTCCAAACTGTGGGACTCAGACCGAGAGGTTTTAGATGAGGCAGGTGATTTACATTACGACCGTAATAGTGACTTTGAGCCGGAGGACAGTGTGACGCGAAAGACGGAGACGCAGGGGAACGGTGTGGTGCCGTATTTCGACCCCCCGGCAGATTCAGACCCCCCTACGCGTGAATGCGCATTCGCTTGTTTTGTTTTCAGTAGGCAGCTCGTATAGTTCGATCTGCGCTGTTCTTTCGACAAGATGAGTGTTTATACAGTTTATACCACTCAGCAAATACGATAATACGTATAGTAAAGTAATACGTTTATCACGTATACGTTTATGTATTATATTATTTATCCCCCCTCACATGTATTGTGGTTAGCCTACATGTTTTGCTCACTGCACTTCTTATCCACCACTGATGTAAAAACCGAACAATTTCAGAATGTTTGCTTTTATAATATAGACTACCCACTTCAGTCACCTACACCACTGCTAGAAAGCATATGTTTGTAGTTGGAACAGGGAGCATTTTGAGGGAGGGGGTCAGAATATGGCAGCCTGCCTTTCATGCTGGCATATTCTGACCCCCCCCCCCCTAACTATTGTTTGCAAAGTCTGAGACACTTCATATTTTTTGTGGTGACATCTTTAGGTCACTGGGTGGTACCCCTGAAAGCACATGCTTGTAGTTATAACAGGGAGCATTTTGAGGGGGGGGGGGGGGTCAGAATATGCTAGCATGATGCTGAACATTGCGTACTACCCGTTTGTCAGGAAGACACAGAAGTGGCCAAAGAAATGTATTACATATCTCTTTGAGATCAGTTTCTTCAATGCTTTTGTCATCTACAAAGCTAGAAACCCACAGGGCTCCTTCATTGAAAGGGTTGTGAGGTCATGGACCAGCAAGGCAGTGTCTTCCTCAGCACCAGTTTCCTCACCACCTGTCTGTCTGTCTACCTCAGCACCTGTCTCGCCTGACACAGGAACCCAACCAGGGGTTGCAGGGTTTGTGTAAAAAAGGGAAAACGTAAAGAGACATCGTTCCATTGTAAAGCCTGTAATGTCCCTTTACACACTAGCTGTACCACATTGTACACAGCAAAAATGGCAGTGTTAAAATTACAGTGTTAGCACTTTTCAGTGTAAAGTGTTATGATTTCAGTGTTCCTTCAAGCATGTTAACACCACTTGTTGTTAATACCCTATTGAGCACAGAGTTGGATTATGGTGTTGATCATAATTAACACTGAACACCACATCCGGGACATTTACGTGCTGTGCGTGAGGTGAGCGCTAATTGTCTCGATCTCCGCCATCTTTCTCTCTCTTGACTTGATGCAGCGAGGTGAGGTACTCAACATCGCGTCGCTCAACATTACCTTTATCAAGGTAAATTTCATCGACATGTATGTTATCATTTTTGTTAATTCGTTATATTATATATGCTTGTGTCGAAAACAGTGTATTTGTGTGGTATGAAACTTAGTTTGAGAAAGTTTAGCAAGCGTGGGGGGGCACTAGGCTAGCTAACGTTATCAACCATAAATTCAAATGACAGTGGAAAAGAATGACTCCAAATATTGACACTTTTGTGTGCATATTTATAGGCTCAAATGTAATATTTGAAAATGTGCATATTCGTTTGTGTAAGTTAACGTTACGCTAGCCTGCTAATGATATGGTCCATGCACCTGCTGGCTTTGCTAGCTATCATTAACCATAGCTGGCTGTCGAAATATGTATTATTTGATTTATTCGTTTATTGTAATTGTATTTATTTTGTATACATTTAAGTAGCACTAACTGTTATTTCCTTTCTAATGGTACATTCTGGTCGGCCATCAAGTAACCATCCACAAACCAGCAACGGTATGTTTGGCCATCTGCTAGCTTAACGTTACCTAAGAATGGTTGTATTGCTGCGCACTGAATTTCATCGACATGTATGTTATAATTGTTGTTAATTCGTTATATTATATATGCTTGTGTCGAAAACAGTGTATTTGTGTGGTATGAAACTTAGTTTGAGAAAGTTTAGCAAGCGTGGGGGGCTTTAGCTTGTTAGAGTTGACGCTGCCATGCCAAATTGTTTCACGGTGATGGAATCGGAATCCTCTTGCGCTGGGAAACTTTGGCTAACGTTAGCTAGTTTACTATCAAGGTAACGATAGCTGGGTAGCTTGCCGCCACTGCGATGAGGAACAGTGATATTCCGACATCGCCCGGACAGTATTTGACTTGGCAGTGTTATGACACGGGGGCGAGGGGGCTCAAGGACACGACAATGGAGGCAGAATACTGTGAAGCCCCGTAGGGTATTTGATGGTTGATTGGGAGTGGAGACATCCCACTGATGCTGTGTGTCGTTTTCTGTTCCCCTGGCTACATAGGAAGTGTCCCAAAAGTGAGCCTAAAGTTCCGGAGGTCGCCAATGTTAAACGGCTGAGTAAATTGAAGGCTGACTAAATTGAAGAGAGGTGAGTGACTAAATTGAATGCGGTTTGGTGATACATTGGGCTAGAGACTTGAAATCACTTTTGGCTGAAAGCTGGCATCCCACTGATGCTGTGTGTCGTTTTCTGTTCCCCTGGCTACATAGGAAGTGTCCCAAAAGTGAGCCTAAAGTTCCGGAGGTCGCCAATGTTAAACGGCTGAGTGGAGAGGGGTAGTGAGTGACTAAATTGAATGCGGTTTGTTGATACATTGGGCTAGAGACTTGAAATCACTTTTGGCTGAAAGCTGGCATCCCACTGATGCTGTGTGTCGTTTTCTGTTCCCCTGGCTACATAGGAAGTGTCCCAAAAGTGAGCCTAAAGTTCCGGAGGTCGCCAATGTTAAACGGCTGAGTAAATTGAAGGCTGACTAAATTGAAGAGAGGTGAGTGACTAAATTGAATGCGGTTTGGTGATACATTGGGCTAGAGACTTGAAATCACTTTTTACAGTATATAGCAGGAACCTAATTTAATTAGTATGTTAGGAATTCCTAACTTGGTATCAGGATCCTGATACAGACACACCCATAGCTTCACAATGAACTACACTGAGAGGAGTTCTGCTGAACTCTAGGATTTTCCCATTTTTGCTTTGATGGATTTTAAGTATCCAATAAGGACTAGATCCTTTCTCTACTAATTTGGCAGGGGATATTGTTGTCCTCATCACATTTAGCTCAGGTATACATTTTTGGACTAACTTTAGAATTTCAAAACAAAAATCATTTCACACCTTTCTTCCCTGTGTAGCACACATTGTTAACACATTGAGACAAAAACGAAAAAAATAGATATATTGAAAGATATATTCATATTTTTGGTCTGATGTTGCCTTGTTTTACAGGAACAGTTCTATGATCTTGCCAGTGGACAGGGTTACCTGGGCTACAGATTGAAAACAGTGCAGCGCAACATGAGAAGTGCCTCCAAAGAAACCCGGAGGAGCTCCAAGTCTTCTCATCAAGATGGCCCCAAGAGTCAGCGTGAGACATCTACACCCGCACAGCTGTCAGGTGATGAATGCAGAGAAGCAATATCCATGATGAAGCATTCAGCCGACCAATCAGTTGTCAAGGAGAAAATTAAGGCAACGTTCAAGCACCGACAGAGTATGCTACACGATCAAGACCAGTCTGCACTCGTCCTAGATCACTTCTCCCGATTCTTGGATACACCAGGCTTGGTGAGCACAATGGAGACTAGCTAGATGTACTAATAATTACATGTCATGAATTGTGCGTAATGTTTGGACATTGTTTCTGTGTGCTAGATTGACCAAGACTTCAGAATGATCTTTGGAGAAGACATATCCCGCAAGTTTATCGAGAAATGGCCAACCTTCTACAAATCTAGGGTCTTTACTGCATGCAAAGACCTTCGCCCTGGTACTCATGTGGACGATCTTTTGACTGCTCAGGAGGAATCAAATGATTCTGGTAAGTGTACATTTAATGTGGGTGTTTGTTTACCAGTCCTCATCTGCACCTATGAGCTTTGACTGTACTCATGGGATGTGGGTGTGGCCCTTCTAATCCACTAGGATGGGACAGTGACGTGGCAGCGCTCCTCCTGCTTGTTCATCTCTTGCCTCCAACTGCAAAAGGAAGGAAGACTGGAAAAGTCAGTGCCAGTGATGCTGCTGGTCATGTGATCAAGTTTGTGAAGGTATGTTCTACACGTGGATGAAGAATGATTGTTGATTTAACCTCTGATTTGATACTCTAGGTCTGCCTAGAGTATCTCCCCTTCACAGCTCTTGAAAAGAAGCATCTCTGGGCGATAGATAAACAATTTGGTACTGTATATTTTATTCACTGTAATTCTAGGAAGTGACCAATATTGTACCAGATTGATCATTTAAAATGTTTTTTTTTAACCAAGCAAAAAACTGCTGCTTCAGTTTTAATGTACTTCTAAATCAGGGGTAGGCAACCTTTTTGATATGAAGTGCCATTTTTAAATGTTCTTGTTAGTCAGTGTGCCAACCACAATATCAACATTAATTATGACTCGACATCAAACCAAACCAAACAGACCAACAGATCTGCAATTTTATTCCACAACATGAACAACAATTTTCAGCAAAGAGCTATGTATGCAAAGCCATGTATGCTAAATAAACCTAAAAATGTAACTAACTGAAACTTGAACAAAATTACCAACATAACATCTAAGACAACTAAACTTTGTGATGCGTAGCACAACTTTAAGCAAATTGGAGCGCTCAATTTCTACCAAAGTTGCTAAATGCGCTCCCTATGGTTATCATTTTAATAAGTAGGCCTAACTGGAGGGTGATTATACAAGGGTCTTACTTGTATGAATTATAATTTATATTTATATAATTATTTGGTTGTTACTTACATTTTATTCTTTTATTCCAACCACAACAAACATATATATTTTTTGGGTTGCAAAGAGCTATGTATGCAAAGCCATATAAACAGTCCTAACAATCAATGTCGTGATCCCTGGCCCTGTTTTCCTTTGCTCAACTCCATTATCTGGGGGTGGTACTTGGTCACTTTAAGTTGCGCACAATTAATGCAACCGCTCCCCTCTGTTTCCCGACCATGGCAGGGGCACCATCTGTTGTCACTGCAAAGATCCTGCTAATGTCAATCCCTCGCTCCACAAAATGCTCGATAAGAACTTTAGCGATGTCCTCACCTTTTGTTGTTTCTGGCATTGGTTTTAGGCAGCAGAGCTCCTCCCTTACATCAGAATCACAGTATCTTGCTATGACAGCCAGACGTGGCATGTCATTCACATCTACGCTCTCATCAAGTGCGAGGCTAAACACCGTTGCATCTTTCAAACCAGCGGTCTGCTGCGCTTTCACATTTTCTGCCATTTCGCCTATTCTTCGTTCCACACTTCTGTCTGACACTGGGATGTCTTTTATTCTTGATTTTATTGTGTCTTTGTTTGATAAGCCTTCAAACAAAACATCTGAGCTACAGAGGAAAGCCTCCTTAATATATTCTCCATCAGTGAATGGCTTTCCACGTTTCGCAATGCAATGAGCAATGCGAAAGCTTGCTTCAGTTGCGTGATTTTTAGCAGTGGCAAATGCTTTAAAGGTGCTGGCCTGCTTCCCATACCTTGACACAGCACGTCTTATTGATTCGGCCTTGTCTGCTTCATCCTTGAACGACTTGAGTTATATTGATACAAGTATCGAATCGAATTCAGAATTTTACTTTGAAAATTGGCGCCAGAATACGGCTCTCGTGGAGTGGATGAGAGACTAGGGCTGCATTCGTAAATTCGCCCTGAGAGCGCCGGAGCGTCCCCGAGACTGCCTCTAGTCCAGTCATGTCAAAGTCAAATACACAGGGGGCCAACATTTAAAAATGGTACAAGTGGAGGGCCGGGCTGGTTCAATGTTTATTAAAACTCGCAATTATTGCACATATTGAACCAATACCAATAACACAGCCTATATTGCACTTAACATTAATCATTACATTAAATTAAGTAAAACATAAATAAAATCAGTTGCAATATTTTCTCAAGGCTCTTTCAGTAATAAATTGAAAACGTTTTATTTTTTTTAACAGGTAAACAGCTAAATGTAATTTTCATTCAAAGCTCAATGGCAAGATAAATGCAAAAATGAAACAGCATGCATTAAAAACAAATCAGTGTGCTGCTCCGATCCTCACCAATGACTGTCTTCTATAATAAAATTAGAAAAGTTAGTGCAAACTTGCAAAAGTGCAAAACAGTTGCATTAATTTCTTAGGCAACATGTCCCTGGGTCCATTCAACTGGAAAAAAAAAAAATCCCTTCAAAGAAAAGTCCAAGTCCTTTCTGCTCACTTGTCTGAGGCTGAGCCCGATACTTGGTGTCTCATCTTGAGTACAAGTTCATTAATGTTTGGGGTCAGGCTCTGAGCTGAGGAAATCCTCAGGATTGAGTTCAGATGTTCATCACTAAGACGACTCCTATGTGATGTTTTGTTTAGTTTCATCAACGAAAACAGTTGTTCACACACGTATGTGCTGCCAAACATAGACGGCGTGCGAGCAACTTGGGTGCGCAGCTCAGGCATTGTGTCGGGGATGAAACGAGCAAACTCAGCAGCGCCACGGACTCGTATTTTGCCTTCAATGTGTCATTACACTGGAGCTCAATCAGCGCCATTTGGAGATTTGCTGCTGCACTTTCCACGTCAACTGCAAATGGATTGCTGAGCAGTTGAAGCCTGCTTTTTTGGGCTTCAAAGTCGGAAAATCTCCGCCTGAATTCGGCAGCAAGTATGCCGAGTTTGTCAGCAAACTGTACTCGGGAACACTCGGGAATTGACGGCGATGTTTCGGCCTCCACTGTGACTGTGCGGCTGCTGCTCATGACGAGTACTGAAGTGAAGAGAAGACGCGGGGTCGCGCTCGCTCGCGGGCACTCGGTACGCGCCAATGCATCGTGGGACTTGTAGTATTATGGTGCTGCGGGCACATAATACTGCGGGCCGGTTTTAATAGTAATTAAATATCATCCCGCGGGCAAGAGAGAACTCATTCACGGGCCTGATCCTACTTGGTCCCATTGTGACATTGAACCCAGTGTGCGCGAATTTACGAACGCGGCCAACATAAATAAATAAATAAATAAAAAACTCCCATTCTCCCACTTATTGATTAGCTGTCGCGTGCCACTGTTTAAGCTGTCGCGTGCCACTGCTGGCACGCGTGCCATAGGTTGCCGACCCCTGTTCTAAATGGTTGAATAGACATGATCATCCATGCTAAGAGCTTACGCCAGCCCTCCATACGCCAAAAAACTACCTTTAACATCCATGCATGTAACTTTGAGATGATGCCTGTCCAGGGAAGGTGGAAAATGTTTTCTGTCTCTTGGGTGTGAGCACACACAAACACAAGAACAATTTCTTCTTCATCGCTCTATAGGTCGGGACGAGCATTGACGCGTTCCTCAGCAAAGTTGGATCAACACAGCCCTTTCTCCTCGCGGTCGGAGAAAAGCAGAGCAGTATCCAGAAGTTTTACATCGTCCTGGACCAGAAGGCCATTCCGTGCATGGTACAAACATCTGTCGCTGCCTTTGAC